>NC_052961.1:17320795-17620795 GCF_013358895.1 Oreochromis aureus | reverse complement strand
AGTCGCCTGTTGCAAGGCTTCGTAACAGCGCAAATGGAGGCGAAATGTCACAATGGAAATTTTTATATCAATTGTATATACTGTATATCTATTAGCATCGAGTTGTGCTAGAAGTCTCCCTTCCAGCACAGATCAATGCGCCGCTCAGTTGATGTTAAAAGAAATGCCTCTCTGGGTCTGAATAGTAATGTTCCACTGATTGGCATGACTGGAACCCTGACAGCAGCCTGTTCTGAGCACTGAACTATAAACACTAGTAAACTCTGTGTGTGTGTTCTCCCTTTGTCTTCTTCTCCATCTCAAGCAACTTCCATACAAGATGAACCTTTCGAATCAGGTACTGAGGCAGTCGTTGGTCGCACACCTCCCACAGCTAATTATTGTCTCTCTGCAAGGAAGCATAGCATAACATTTATTTTTGTATTTGTGTGTGTGTGTGTGTGTGTGTGTGTGTGTGTGTGTGTGTGTGTGTGTGTGTGTGTGTGTGTGTGTGTGTGTGTGTGTGTGTGTGTGTGTGTGTGTGTGTGTGTGTGTGTGTGTGTGTTTCAGGGTTCCACTGAGGATGAGAAACGCTTAAGCAAGTCTACCTCTCTTTTAGAGAGCCAGCACCACCACCTGCTGCACTGCTTGGAGAAAACCACTGTGAGTGCTCACACACTCGAGCTCGCTCTTTGTCATAATAATATCTTAGTTCCTGTAACCTTTCACAGAGCTGAGGAGGCTCTGTCTGTACACAACTCAAAATTGTGCATCCATCTATAGATTTCTTTGTATCTGGGGCTCATTGGGTGAAAATAACTGACAGCTTGGCGTAATGTGTGTAGATCGACAGTATTTTTATGTCCAAGTACTGCTAACCAAAGCGTGATATCCAGTACTTTGTGTTTCACTTATGATACACCCTTGACATGCCTGTATGTCCGTATAGATGTGCTCTCTGTTTCACAAGCATGACTCACACACAAGCTGTCCCTATTTAAATGCATTTGTGTGCAAACGGATCTCATGAAGGCCAGTGCGAATACGAGTTTAGCTTTGGAAGATTGTTACGAGCCACTGCAAAAGAGGACTACACTGATATATAATCGTATATTAAAGTATGATGTCTACGTGATACTCATCCAGTGTAGATGCGAACTGCAACCCGCTGATAATTCTGTACGTTCACAGCCTCTGAGTGACCCCTTTCATGTGAAAGTAGTTATGTGAAACATTGTTCATATATAGTGTGATGATGGAAAAATGATTCAGAGCTAGCCTGTGAGGCTGCAAAGGGCCTTCAGAGGACATTGGCTTATATTAATTTCCTGGAGACTCTAATTTTAACCAAACCTGCCATTCGTCTTACCCTTACTGCTAGTCTGACCCTAACCTAAGCCTAAACTTAAGATATAATGATTTATGTTACAGGGATCTGTTTTTTTATGGTTATATGTGGTCATATCAGATTTATGTCCCCATGACATGAGTAATACACATACACACACACACACACACACACACAGCATGGACACTCACATAAAAAATAATCACACTTTCTGAGAAGAGTTATTGATCTAGGCAACGAAGCAGAAAATGTCAGGATATATGAAGCCATGTACAGTACATAAATATAAATGCTGTAAATTTCACATGATTTTTTTTATGACACCCTGTCTCTCCGTCTCCCTCCCCGTCTTGTGTCTTTGTAGAACCACGAGTTTGTGGACGAGCAGTATTACCAGCAGAGCTACCTGGAAGGCGGGCTGCAGAATTACCCGTCCCGAAGCCCCTCCCTTTCCAGTCAAGACGGTGTGACGGGGACGTGCTGCACCCGGCGAACCAAGAAGCACCACACCCCTTTACCGAACGCCAGTGCCCCAGCACACATGCAGCCTTTGACACACACTCACACGCACCCACAAGGCTTGCAGGAGCTCAGCACCATCCACATCCAGCCTCTCAGCACCAGGTGAGATCAGGGTAACAAAAAGGCAAAGCAGTTCCATCTCATACACTTGGACATCTCAAGTGAAACTCTTGAGATTAAGATGTCTTTTGAGGTGTGCTCATTTTCCCCCGGCTAAGAGAGCAATTTGAGTGTTTTGTCCTAATTGGAGTATTTGCCTGTTACACATAAAACAAAGAGTATTACAAGTATCCCCTTGAAATAGCTTCTCCTGTGCTCTGACAAGTGTTGTATAGACACGCAAGGCTGGAAGTTGATTTTCAGTGGGTTTTAGTACTCCTGGTGTCTGTTTGGTCAAAGTGGTTATATTGCCTTTGTTGGGCTGTTCTGTGTGCAGCCTTTTGTTTTGTTTTTTGGTCGGTTTTTTGTGATGTTTTTAACTATTTTAATTAGTTTAACTTTTTGTCCTTTTGTCTTGTTATAGTTTGGCTTTAGTTGGAGTTTTTTTTAAGAAAAACATTGGGGAATTATAACCAAATAACACCATTTAGTGATTCAATTTTTTATAGATTTTCATCAGGTTTGTTAACTTTGAAAGGGCTCTAAGCTACCACCTCACTGAAAGTTGCCATCGAAGAGGAGAGAGGAGGATTTCTCACTCTGTCCTCGGCACTAATCTTCACAAAAAGGAATATTTCTCTATGGATTGTCCTAATCCTTGCTTGTCTTTCTTAAATTTTCCTTCAGCCGCTCCAGTTTGAACATGCGCGTAGATGAGCCAGCCCCTCTGAACTGCCAGAGCAGCCAGATCACCACAGCAATCATCAGCATTCCCACGCCCCCAGTGACGACTCCGGAGGGTGATGCTCATCTGCCGGCAGGCCCCACCCACCAAAATGTTGTGAAGGTGTCCGCACTGTGAAGACTAGAGTGCAGGCGCGTCACACAGAAAGACAGATTAAAAAGGAAAAAAAAAACTCATCGAGACAGACTGAGGGATGGAGGAGGACTGAGAACGATGGAGGAGAGAAAGCGTTCAGAGTCCTGGTCTGGCCTTGGTTGAGCCTGCCCTCTGCTGGTCATGTACTGTAACGACATGGACTCCCCGTGTGGACGGAGGATGGCTTTTAGATACAGTGTCGTCATGTTAGTGGTTGGCGTACGTGTTCGTGCGTGTGCGAGTGAAAGAGTGAGAAACACCTGTAGGGAGTCGTTTTAGATAAGCGGGTGAGTGAGTGAGTGTCTCCCAAGTGTCAGTGGTGAGCTCCCCGAGTAAGTCATGTGTCACTGTGCACAAAGCACCTTTTCTTATGATTTACGCTTCAGTTTGACTTTTTTAGCTGGAGATGTAAGGAGATATAAGGAAACCTCAAAGGGAAACAAAAGAATAACAATAATAACACATAATCAACCCACCGCCTCATCGTCCCCCTTTGTTTTCTGAAGTTCTAATCTCTCCATAGATAAATATGACACCAATCCTTTTCAGCTCCAATATTATTCCAATTTGATTAAAAATTCCAAAAAGATTCTGATGGTTTTCATATTTTCATATTCGTGAATGGGTGCATGTGAATTTACTTTTTATTTTTTTTGGGGTAGATAAAGGAATTGTGATCTTTTGGATAGAAGGTGTGTGTGCGTGTGAGCGTGTGTGTTTGTTCCTCAGTTGATTGAAAACTTGTGTTTCAGTTCTTCTGAAAGTCTCTATGGCTCAGTATGTGGTATATTTGACTAGCTGCCACTCTGAAGGGTTCAGCGCACACATTTCTGTCCAAAGTTCTCAGCTACAAGGCTTTTACACGACATGTGCCTGTTCTGCTGGAGTTAAAAGATATTCGTTTTTTTCTAGCTTTCTGAATTTCTCCACGTTCCCCGTTCATTCCCACTTTTCGGCTCTTCCAGCCTGACGGACCTCAAATATCTCGATTTCCCTGACGTAGAAACCAAAAAGTCTATTTTTAATTCAAAACCATCACAATTAAAAGCACAAGGCGTTCGCTGAGAATTTCCGACACAAATCTGTCCTGAGCCTGGGATCTTTGTGAATATTGTTAATAGAATATTTTGTAATATTTGACCATTGTTTGGCAGAACCAGTGAAGCTGTCCTCTCGTTCTCTCTTTTCCTCACTCTGTCTTTCTCTCTGCTCTCTCTCTCTCTCTACATTGCTCTCTCGCTCTCTCTCTCGTTGTTGTCCCGTTGTATCCCTTCCTCCTGTGTGAACAACAGTATGCTTTCAGTAGTCTTTCTAGCCGTCAACGATTTTTCTCCCCCAAACTCAGCGGGCATTTTTTTTTTGAAGTTGTTGAGTATATGTACTCTGTGTGGTTAGGAAACTTGGTGTTTGTACTTTTTGTCCTCCTTGGTGTTTCAGATGATTTATTTCCTTTATCTTCTGGAAAATTTAAAGCAGGGAAGTCTGTTGTGACGGTGACCGCAGAGACACGAGGACACTGGATGAGCATCTACAGATGTCTGTCACCAAAAAAAAAAAAAAAGTGTTGTTCTGTCTGTTCTCTTGAATCCGAGACCGATATGTGTTATTTCTCATCTAATCCCATCAAAGTTGACCTTTGTAACTCTGGATTATGACTTTTTTTAAAAATCTTGAATGTCATTTTTGGGCTCAGCGACCCCAAAGAGAAGTCTGTCTTCATGTGGATTTTCACCAAAAGAGGAAAGAGCAGACTAACCACCCGCTTTGCTCCGTGTAGATAAAACGAAATGGTGATAAAGAGCACAAGGAGTGAGCCAGCGTTTCACCAGTATAAGCCAAGATCTTATTTCAAAGGCAGTATTTGAAATCGTCTACAGCCTCATTTACAGAGCCTTGGGGATGCAGTATAAAATATAAATTACTCAAAAGGCAATGATTTCCAAAGAAATTAAATTGTATTTTTAACTGAAACTAGTACAAAGACAACACACTTTTATGACAATTTTAATTTGATGCCACCCACACATTTCATTAAAGTAAGAGGACAGCTGTGCTGCATACACTTTCTCTTTCTCCAAAATTGTAAGTGCATATGAGAAATATTCATTTATGAATCCATGCTTTTCCTTCTTTTGCTTTGTTTATGATATGAGCTTCTCATTTGAGCCTCCTTTGTCTTATTCTTCCTTTCATAAGTGTGAAAGATCCAGACTGCAGGCAAGTCATTTTAGTACCTGCCAGACCGCCTGGTAAAGTTCAAACCGAGCATCAGAATGGGGAAGAAATTTAATTTAAGTGATTTTGAATGTGCCATGGGTGTTGGTGACAGTCAGGATGGTCTGAGTATTTCAGAAACTGCTGATCTACTGGGATTTTTCCACACATCCTAGAGAAAAAAAGAGAAAATATGATGACTCAAATAACCCCTCATTATGTCAGCTAAAACCAGGAAACGCAGGCTGTAAATCACAGGGGCTCACCAAAACTGGAGTTCAGGCTGGTGGTGGTGGTGTAGTGGTATGGAGAATATTTTCTCGGCACACTTTGGGTCCCTTAGTCCTTGTGTTCGAACAGCCCAGCCTACCTGAGTGTTGTTGCTGACCGTGTCCATCCCTTTACAACCACAGCATGTCCATCTTCTGATAGCTGCCTTTAGCCACATCACAAAGCTCAAACTGTCTCAAGCTGGTTCCTCGAACATGACCGTGAGTTCACTGTACTCAAATGATCTCCACAGTCATCAAATCTCAATCCAGTAAAATCCTTTGAGCTGTGTGCTGCTGATGTGCAGCCGACAAATCTGCAGCAACTGCCAGATGCATGATGTCAATGTGGACCAAACTGTGTGCAGCTATTAGAGGTGATTTTAAGCCCATCAAGTTGTAGTTGTTGTTTTCTGGTTTTGAAGTGACCATGACCATTTTATATTGTTTTTATGGTCCTCGTTTACAAGCTCTCACTAGCTTTTTATGACTCTTTTAAATGTATTTTGTAACATCAATCATGAAATCATCAAAAGATTTTTTTTTTGTTATGTAGAAATAGCACGGTGGTTAGCACTGTTACCTCACAGGAAGAGGGTCCTGTGTTCAATGCCACCATCAGGCCAGGGTTTTTCTGTGTGGAGTTTGCATGTTCTCCCAGTGTTTGCGTGGGTTCTCTCCAGGTACTCTGGCTTCCTCCCACAGTCCAAAGACATGCAGTTAGTGGGATTAGTTTAGTTGGAAACTCTAAATTGCCCATAGGTGTGAATGGTTGTCTATGTGTTAGCCCTGAGACCTGTCCAGGGTGTACCCTGCCTCTCGCCCTAAGACAGCTGGGATAGGCTCCAGCCCCCCCCTGCAACCCTGAAATAGGGTAAGCAGAAGTAAATGGATGGTTGATGAAATCATCAAAATATTATTTTTGTTATTTAGAAATATATTTTTCTTCTTGTTGTCCTAACGTTCTCGGGGATAGTGAACTCTGGCACATCTTTACTTCTTAAACCCTCTTTGACCTCTGTGACACATTCAAACTAAACTAATTAGTTGTGTTTTGTTGCCTGATCCCAAAATTCCTTAATTTCAAAACCTCTCGTGTTGCCTTTGTATTACTTTCAATTAAATATAGATATTAAATGAAGAACAAGGAATTGCATTGTATTTGATAATTTGCACAGCATCCTGACGTTGTTGGAATAACATGTTTGCTCCCATGTAGCTGATGATGACTTTGCTGTAGAAGTAGACTGTTTAAAACTACTGCCAAATAGCAGCAAATGTATTACAAACCTTTTAAAAATATATATATCTTAAGATGAAGACATCTGAAAAGCTTAAGCAGTTTAACATATACATTTGTATGAAGCCTTAGAAAACATATCATAAGCCATCAGGTGGAGATATATATAACATACTGGTACAATACCAGTGCATCAGGTCCCTTGATTCTGTGTCGTGCTTTAGTTCACTCTAATCTTGAGGTTAGCATCAACCCCCCAAAAGGCTGAACCTATTCTGCCAAGTTGTTTTATCTCTGATATTCCTAGCAGTGACTTAGTGCTGTCGCTGATAGTTTAGTACTGTACACAAGAATAACTGCATAGACGCAGTAATAGTGTTTAGTTAAACTGTGTGCAAAATTTACATGGGGTTAAAAAAAACATAAAAGCACAGACAGAGCTTTTTTCAGTGTTCTTTAAAAAGTGGGGTTAGAGACAGTGTCTTCAGATTTACAGCATAAAGTCTGACATTTAGAATCTGTTAGATCTAGAACGAGGGTATGACAGGTATCGGCAGAAGCGAGGCTCCCTGTGTTTTTTTGATTTTTCAATTTTTTGCTAAAGACGGTGGTTCATTTCCTGCTTCCCTGTTTCAGAACAGGTTGTTTTGTGTCAGCTGCTCTTACAAAATGACACAGTTTGAAATATATGTAAACATATATTCTGCTCAGTGTCAAAAGATTGCATTTTTCTTTACAAACAACTAAAACAGGTCCGTTGTTGTGTTCGTCTCTCTTTCTCTGTTATGTATTCTCCTTTGATTGTCTTTTTTTCTGGGCTCAGTTTTTCCTCTCACTCTTTGCTTTGCCCTCCTATGCCACCTGTCGTTGTTGAGACTACTGCTGTGCGTAACTTGTCAGGTGTTGGATATTATTTATGACCTTGTCTTGTGTCCCAACTGTGAAACGCCTGATAAAACATCTATATCTGCCACTAATACATAATCTCTGGGCTCCCTTCTTCACCCACCTTTAAATCAATGCTTTCGAGTGTGTACATTTTTACCGTAGATTCGGCGTCTCTGCCAGTAGTGCAGTCCTTTTGACCCAAGTATTCATGTCAAAATATTAAACCTTAAGGCTCGCAATTTTTTTATGGGAACATCCTGGGGTGAACAGGAAGATCGTGTTCCAAACAAAAGAGCTAGGTAAAAGGGGAGGAAATGAGGGGATCTATTGGAGGCTGCACACGGGTCAGCACCATAACTGATGTTTCCAGCTCCAGCATGGTGGTGTTGGAAAAACAGGAAGTGCAAAGAAATTAAATGTTGTGCTCAATTGTTTTCTTTTCTTTGGTAAAACTGAAGCAGTTGCTCTTTTGCATTTTTCTCGATAAATTGACCAACTGATATAACGTCAATTAGCAAACCTGTGATAAAAGCTTAAGCTCATGTTTTGTTGGGACTGCTGCTTTCTGTTTGGCTGTGGTTAAGCTGTGAAGTCGCTGTGTTTGAACTATATGGAAAGGTCTACTAATATTTACAGTGCGTTTGAAGGTGAAATCAGCTAACCTTTACACAGTAACCTATGGGAGTCCATTGAGTTCGGTTTTACTTTATTTATGCATCACCAAATCACAACAGTCCCCTTAAGGCTCTTTATACTGCAAGGTATAAACCCTCAACCGGAGTGGGCAGTGTATTTTAACAAGGGCCTGGTACTGGTATACAGACTAATAAGCTGAACTCAGCTCAATATTAATTTTATCCCTTTATAAGCTCATTGGCACAACCCTCCACAACAGTCCCAGTTGATGACAGTTTCCAGTTCCCTATGAGCAGTATGGCAACTGTGGGAAGGAAAAGGTCCCTTTTAACAGGAAGAAACCTCCAGTAGAACCAGGCCCAGGAAAAGGCAGCCATCTGCTGCAACCGGTTGTGGGTGAGTGGAAAGAGACAAGGGCTACGTCCACACTAATGCGTTTTCGTTTGAAAAGGCATCGTTTTCTCCCCGTTTTGGCCTCCCGTCCACACTGAGACGGCGTTTTCGCTCAAGGAAAACGCAGTGTTTTGAAAACGCTCTCGAAAACGCATACATTTGAAAACTGTGTTTTCGCGTCGCAGTGTGGACAGCGAAAACGGAGACTTTTTCAAAACGATGACACATTTTAGTCATGTGATGCAGTCAAGTGACCAATTAAACTAAGATAACGGAAATGAGGCAGGTCAAATCGTCTTGCATTTCACACATGCGCAGTACTGGAACATAAGCCTTTTCGGCCATTTCAATGTGGACGCTCAACTCCGTGAAAACAACTGAAAACGATAGTGTGGACGCGGAGCGTATTCAGACGAAAACGCCGTTTTCAAATCTATCCGGCTAGTGTGGTCATAGCCAAGAGCAGAGGGTGACTGGACAAAAGACTCACTATGCCAGAGTTTAATAATTAAATGCCCATAAAAAAATTATATTTTCAAGCTACCATTTCTCATCAAGAAGCCAAGAAGGGAAATGAGAAGGCAAAGATATGCCAAATTACACAAGAACCACACTGAACATCTTTTGGGGGGGAACCACACACACAGTGGAACACCATCAGTCATGGACTGGCCTCCCCACAGCCCGGACCTCAACATTACTGACTTGGTGCAGGATCATCTTAACACAGAACAAAGCGAAGGGCAGCCAGCAACCAAAGAAGAGTTTTGAATGTCCTTCAAGAAGCCTGGAGAACTATTCCTGAAGACTACTCAAAGAAATAACAAGAAAGCTTGCTTAAGAGAGTTCAGCCTGTGTTGAAAAATAAAGGTGGTCACACCAAATATTAACTTTCGAGTACAAAATGTTTTATGCCTTACATACTGCATTTCCATGTATATTTCAATCCACCACTGCACATATTTCCAGTTTTTCTAGCAAGATGTAAAGAAATGAGGGATGGCTCAAGACTCTCTACAAGTCATACAAACCAGGCACCATGGCAACAGTAATTACGGCCAGCACTGGTGCCTACAAACAAAATGTAATCTTCATGAGGACCCGTTTAAATAAACAGAATAAAGCAGCTGCACATGCACACTTACTCACTCCGACAGCGTTTGGAAGATTAAATAACCTTCCAATACGAAGAACACACATGCTAGATTAAGATGATTCCAGTTAAATGCAGATGACTGGGAACTGGGTGGGTCTAACATGCTTTTACTCCAGAGACAAAAGATAATCTTTGAAATGGTTTTTAATGTAGTCAAGAACTACCAGGTAATCCTCTTCAAATCCATTTTAGAGCAGAATACTGCAGTGAGTCTAAGAGGGCATACCGTCAGGAGAGAAAGCAGGGCCAACACAGTACTGCACTTGAAGATTTATTTTTTTACATCACAACTTGACTGGAAAAAAACAAAATACATGTCCTGGTAATTTATTAGAAAAGTATTTATGATACCAACATGTTATGGGGGGGAGAAAAAAATAGTGCAACGTATACTAGCCAAAGTGCAAATATGAATCAAGTGGCGTAGTAGAGACACTTTATTTTTGGAAAATAGGATGATTAAATAAAAAAAAAAAAAAAAAATTCACAGTATCCACAACTCATTTTTTCATTAGTTCTTCCATGTAGACGGCATTCATACGATAAGCTGCCATCCAGTTGTAGGTTACATTATAGTAGCTTTGGTAGCCTTGCTCTTGAAAAGGGGACATGGAGGCGTAGTAATCATTCCAGGCTCTGTAGCAGGCTCTCCAGTAAGATTCAGCACACCACTCGTCCTCTTTGTCAGTGCAGTCTTCTTCTTCTTCTTTCTTTTCCCTCTTTCGGTCCCTTTTCATCTTTTCTGAGAGCTTTTCTTTCTGTTTTTCAGTCTCTTTTTTCATCTTTTTTGATTCTTCTCGGCGAGCTGGGGCCGGAGCTGTCTGATTGGTTTGCCTGCTTGATTTAATGCTCAATGCAGGTTCCCGGCTATCGGGAGGAGGCACAGTTCTCCCACGTGTTGCACACAGTGTCTGGTCAGAGTTTCTGAGTGGAGGAGGAATATAAGCTTTGGGTTTGGAGGGGCTTTCTTGTTGTGTGGGTGGAGTAGGTGGATGTGTCATTGCAATCTGAGGCTTAGTGACAGCTCCTGTGGTCTCATTTAAACTTTCCAGTGTCACATCATCTTCCATGTCAGATTCAGAGCTGGAAGAACCAGAGATGGAACTTGGAGGTGATTTAAGCTGTTCGACATTTCGTGTAAATATTTGCGCTCCATCATCATCATCAAGTGTAAGATACTCCTTATGCCCATTCTGATCGCTGGGTTCACCATCCTCTCTGCCTCTGAACTCTCTGATGACCTCCACCGATCTCCCAGGACCTTTAGTGATGAAGTCCTCGAAGTCCCGCTCAGCCTCCTCAAAGGGCACAAACTTTGACCTGCAGTTCTTAAACGAGCTGAGAGGAGGGATCTTAGGCAGACTGTCTTGGAGCTCTTTTCGAGTCTGTGTCACCTGAGCAGGCAGAGTGTCCTCTGTGGAAGATATCTTTCTAGCATCCTCTTCACAGACCGCCTCTCGCCTGGGCGGTGGATGCTTCTTCTCTGGCTTTCTTTGACTGCCGGGCTCCACAGCTCGATCCTCAATGCAGTCAGACACAGAGACGTCAGGCTTTGTACGTCTTTTCTTCTCTGCTCTGGGAAACAGCCGGGATACCGGGTCTGGAGTGGACGCTTCGGTGCAGACATCCCAGTCGCACGGCTCATCCATCAACCCGGGCTCTATTGTGGCTAAAATGACAGCAGACAGATGAGACTGGAATGACTTTTACCGATTAATATTAAATCAAAAGTAGACATGAAGAGAAAAGTTGTGCATGCTGCAAGTAAAAACCCCACAGAGACATGAACAGGGACTCACATGGCAGCGCAGACAAACTGAGGCCACACTTCTGAGCGATGGCCATCATCTTGTTCTCCTCCTCGCCATGGCAACAGTAGGTCACAGCCAGTCCCTGAGTGCCTACAAGCAAAATGTAATCTGGATGAGGAGCCACTTAAATAACAGGAAGGGATAAAGATGAATGCAAGAGTCGCGTATAATGGGATGGCAGCTGCACACGAACACATGTGCACTTAGAGAGAGCGTATGGAAGCTAAGATTGAATAACCTCAATTCTGAAGAAAAGTTAAATCCAATTAAATGCAGATGACTGGGAACGTTCTGCCCTTGGTGGTTCGGTCAAAAATGTTATTATTCAGAGAGTAAAGAATTTACTAAATTATGTATAATGGAGTTTAAAAAAACAAAAACATCAGTCCAGGTCAAAGACGTATGCCACCAGAAGAAAAAGCTATTGCAATGTTTTTATCATTTTAAGACAATGCTGACAATGTGCTGGTGAATGGCCACTAAAATTGAAAGCAGCATAACGAGCTGTTTCATCAATTTGTAAATTCTAAGTAATATTTTTCCCAGAGCTATTCTAGTCTGGGTTTCGCATCAAGCTAATTGCACATCTAAAGAATATTGTTTCTTCCAAAATGTGAGCTGGAGGGAGAACCAATTCTACAAAAAATAAATAAATACATAAAATAAAAAATGATGCAATTTCTCTTCAAACATATTCGCCTGCTGCGGTGCCATTAGCCACCTGCGCTGCCTGACTTGGTGATGTGACAAGGTGAAAATGCTGAATGTCAAACAATGCTTGCTCTCGCTGCCTCTGAAGCAGCGCTGCACACTAACCAAAACGTCCAGCTCGTCCAATTCTGTGCATGTAAGTTTCCCAATCCTGCGGCACATCCAGGTTTATCACCAAGTTCACCTTCTCTGCATCTATACCTCTTGAAGTCTGAAGTGGTGAAACACAAAGATTACTCATAACGTTATAAGGCTAACAGAAAAATGATTTTGAAAAATTCACGTAGACGTGTGCAAAGATGGAAGGTTTTGGCATCTCACCAGATCAGTGGAGATGAGCACCCTGCACTGGTAATGCTTCAGTTTTGACATTGCCTCCAGCCTCTGGTCCTGACTCAGACCACCTGCAGAGGCCAGACACGACACCTCATTAAATCTGATAACGTCAACTGAAAGTCGCTGGCATGGAAGCATTAAAAATACACACATTCACAACACTGTATGAAGGTCATTTTAAATATGTGCACTATTGAAATGCAAAATGTTGCCAGGCAACACTGCAAATCATAAACCACCTGGCCAAAGAAATAGTCACACGTACAAGATATTCAAGAAACAAATGAATGAATTTCAATCTCTAAAATTCAAAAGCAGCTGGTGTACCAGTATAGAAATGCCTCAAATTTAAAATGAAAGAACATTAACAAATCAACAATTCAAATAGAAATCAATTACAAGAGTTTTCAGTTTTACCATTTTTATTGACCCATCCTAACATTACTATACATCACATAAAGCAGTCTTACCAGAGATGCAAACAGCAGGCAGACCTTTGGAGGACAGGATGTCTGCCAGGTGCTGAGCCCTGTGGTAGCAATTCATCGCATTAGAATTTCAGAAAGCTTTTATGCATTCTATATAAAACAAGTGTAAAAAAATTACTTTTTCTTGGTAATAAATACAATCAGCATCACATACCGTGTGTGTAGGTTGGAAAACACCAGTGCTTGATTGAAGGGCATTTTACTGAACAGCTCTAGCAAGTGCTGCACCTTCTCCTCAAAAACCTTGTGAGGTAACGGATGGGACTGAACCAGCTTGTAATACTGCTTCAGACCTGACAGGGGGCGACACAAGGACAACATACATGCTGTCATTAATTCAACCTGACCTAACAACTTTGGTCCTTCGAGCGGGACGTGCTCTGCCAGTGATGTGTGCGAATTAAAATTCTCGTGTTCTGACATTCACTCAAAATAAGCACAGAGCTTAACCCTCCTCTTGTGTTTGGGTCGGCACCGACCCATTTTAAATTTCAAATGCATAAAAAAATCACATACATTTGTTTGTTGTATCAAGGCTTTTTGACTTTGTCAGGAACCTCTATTTCTACAAAATAAAACAAAAAAAATTTTTCACTAAATTATAAAATGCCCTATTTGAAATTATGACCTTTGTGTTGTTAGGGTCGGTTTCGACCCAGGTATAATATTATGAGTATAATGCAATAATTAAAGCCAAAACTGAAATCATAAGTGCACTGTCAGCTAAAACACTGACACCAAGCTCCTCTCCTAATCATATGAGCTTTAGGGGATTCTTATTTTGCGTGTTTTTCCAGTACACCTGCACAAAAACAAAACAAAATAAAGACGGCATGTCAAGACATGTGAGGTGACTTCACTCATTTGAGTGGCCATTTGACTTCCAGAGGGCACATTTACAATTTCCAGCATACAAAAATGAGAAGAAGATTCACAGTGAGCCAAGTTCTGGATCATATTTTTGGTGAAAATGAAGGAGAGAACACAGAGCAGCATAGCGATTCAGATCGGCAGGTTTCTAAGGAGGAAGACAATGTGGAGTATCATCCAGAAGACACAGACACATCTGATCAGAGGTGGAGGTCGCTGGTGCTGAAGCTACTCCTGCTGAAAGATTCAAGTCCAAAAATGGTAAGATCTTTTGGAGCTCAGTACCTCATGATGTACATGACAGGGCAGCTGCTGCAAATGTCATCAAAATGACCCCTGGAATCACAAGGTTTGCTCTGACCAAAGTCAGTGACATCAAGAGCTGTTTTGAGCCATTTATGCCATTGTCACTAAAAAGAATCATCATTACTAAGATGAACCTTTGAAGGAAAAAAAGTCCATGGCGATATGTGGAAAGATATTGATGAGGAATACCTGGATGTGTTCTTCTTCTTGCTGGAGTGTACAGATACTGCAATGAGGCCACTGATAGTTTATGGGATGCATCGACAGGCAGAAATATTTTCTGGGCAACGATGTCACTTCACACATTTGATATCATTTTGATTCAAGAGACCTCAGATTTGACAACAGAGACCAGACCGAGGTCTGACAAGCTTGCTCCCATCAGGGATGTCTGGGTGAGATGGGTGCAGCTTCTTCCGCTGATGTTCATCCGAGGGCCAGAGGTGACAGTGGATGAGCGTCTTGTCCACTTTTCGAGGAAAATGCCCCTTCCGGCAATACATACCCAGTAAGCCAGAAATCGGCAGAAAATCTGGGAACCCTGTGATGCAAAAACCAACTATGCCTGGAATGTACAGATTTTCACAGTCAAAGCTGCGAGTGGCATCCCTGAGAAGAACCAATGAAAATGTGTGGTCCTTGATATGACCACTGGACTGCAGGGTCACAATATCAGCTGTGATATTTTATTTTATTTTTTATTTTTTACCAGATATGACCTCGGACAAGAACTTCACAAAGCAAACTTCACAAAGGTGTAGCTGTATCACTGGGAAGTGATAAAAAGCCCACAAGTACCCATGACTATAACCAAAACAAAGGAGGAGTGGACTTTTTTTTTTTTTCAGTTTATATTAAAGGTCTACTGCTGAAAAAACACATTTTTTTCTTTTCTTGATGTAAATATCTATGGGTCAAATTGACCCGTAACACCATAGATGTCATTTTAGTTATTAATCTTAAAATGAAAAATCTATAAAACAGATTTATTTAAGAGATGTGTCCTATACCCCTCAGTAATAGTCAGGTAACACAAAAACCTTTTATTTATTAATATGATTCACTTGAGGTTAATTTTACTATTTTTTTAATTGAAATCGAGGGGTATTGTGACAAAAAAAAACCCAGAGGCCCACACCAAAGGTATTAAAACCAACATTTTCATGGATGAGGAAGCCTAACAAGGTAACCAAGAGGTGAGAAACAAATTGGATGATAACTTATTGTTTTTAGTGTATTTTATAGCTGATTTAATTCACGGGTCAAAACCGACCCGTTAACATAAGAGATGATAACAGAAAGCTAACACAAGAGGAAGGTTAAAATAGGATCCTGTGGAAGAGAAGAGTGTTTTTAAGAGTGCCTTAACTTAGCCTTGTTACTGTCAATCATATTACTTCCCCCAAGAATTTTCTGTCAGGAAATAATCCCATCAAACATGTCGGTTTTCAGACTTGGTTATCTCATCCATGTAGTCTTATTATGCAGAGTCTCTGTTGCTATGACAGCAATTTAAATACATTAAAAAAATGTCGAGAGGCCAAAACTCAGGAATCTTTCTCTTTTCTTTTTTCCACCTATTAAAGTGAGTCTTACCTTTCAGGCCCATGTCACTTGGATTTAGCCGTACAAAGGTGGGCTCTCTCATGTAGCGGGTGAGGTGCTGAGCAAGGGATTCTGGGTAGGTGGCGGAGAGTGCGAGCATCTGTTTGTTCACGGGCAGCGAGGAGAAGATCCAGCTAAAGAGGACCAGGATGATGGGTGAACTTTAGGTTAGGTTGGTTTGTAAATGTGGTTACGATATATAAACGGCTTCAGTCTAAATGTACTGCTTGAAAAACACTCTGCTCGCTACAGCGGCCTGCTGCTCATTTAATAGGAGTGTAATCACAGAAATTGTATCCTCATACTTTATCTGTTCCTGGAAGCTGCCCTCCTCCAGCAGCTTGTCTGCCTCATCCAGAACAAACAGTCTGATGCTGGCCGTTGACAACATGCCCAACTCGATAAGCTGCTTGATGCGACCTGAGCACACAACCGGAACACTGTTACCGAACAAAAACAACAGCGGCGTGGCGATTACGTGACGTGGCACCGCCGACTACTATCCCGGCTTCCTACCAGGTGAGCCCACGGCTACATGACACTTCTTCAGGTGGGTTTTGTCCTGACTCACAGGCCTGCCGCCAATGAAAACATGGCACTCCAGGCCCTCCATGGCACAGCCTATGGCCATGACCACCGAGTGGATCTGCACCGCTATCTCACGTGTTGGAGCCAGCACAAGAACCTGCAGGAGGGAAAAGTGTCAAAAATGAAAAAAACAAAAACGCTTATACTCGATTGGGAGAAGATTAAGGATGAACAGTAAGACCCCAGAGCTAATAAGATTACATTTGTTCTACAAGACCAGGTGTAGCTCATCTTTATCAATCATTCTTCCCTTTCATTCATGCGTTTGACACTAAGCAGCTTAAACTCAGCAGAAGGCCATCTGCTGGTCATGAAATGATTAAATAATAAAACTTCCCCTTTCCCTCTTCTGATGATGTTTTACTTTAACCGTCCGAGTGCAAACGTAGGTCATACCCTCATAATCAAATATTATACTGACCTGGGTTGAAGGATTCTCCAGGACCAGAGAGTCCAGGGCGATGGTGCAGAACACGCATGTCTTTCCTGTCCCAGACTTGGCCTGTACAATCAAATCTAAAAGGAGAGACTCAGTGAGCGAGGCACAACAGGGCTGGCAAATGACAGTTTTGGCATCAGCAGTTAATTACCATGACTGGGTGAAGTATTGCTGCCTAATTCTCAGCATCAAATCAATTGTCTCCTACCATGGTTTAAATTAACAAGTGTTTACCTCAAGTACAATGAAATTAAGCACATTCTGCATCACCGCTGCAGCCGAGAGCTTTTCCAACACACAGGCAACCTCCAGGTGGAAAGCAACTATTCTGAATTTGTACCTCGTAAAGGCAGTAAAATGTTTAAAGGCAATAAACACATTTGATCCCAAAGAGTGATTCAGAATCACGATGAACAGTTGTGATATCTATGATAGTCAAAAGAAGGACTAAAGAAGTACTTTAGTAGTACTAATGTAGTTGTTTCGAGCTTTTCAAAATAAAATACTTTTTAATATCCTTTAAAACAAAAAGATTTGTTCTCATTTGACCATGGCTTTGAGGAAAGTTTACAACAAAAGTCAGTGTACAGTCTGAGTGTAGTACAGTTACAGTAGATAGACAATAACAGACAATAACAACAGTAACAGACTTAACTAAATGAAATTATACGATAATATAACAAAGTTCACAAAATAGAAGAAACTCTAATATATAGCTCAATTATAAATATCCAGAATATTGCACAGATGAAATATATATTATTGACATAGAAGCTGAAAACATGTAATTTGATATTGTATAAAGAAATGTTTTAAGAAACTACATTAAAATGTAATACATGATTGAATTATTCAGAGTAAAAAAATATTTGGATTACAGCTGAAGTCTCGGGGCCATATTAAGCTCTTTTCTAAACTAATAATATAGAAGATCTCTGCAGTTAGGTCCATAAAGTTTATATTCTTTTTCCCTGTGTACACATCACAGTGGATTTGATGAAGATGTGACTTTCAGCTTAATTCAAGGGGTTCAACAAAAGTATTGCATTAAGTGTTCGGGAATCAGAGGCACCATCTATCAAAGAGAGTGGAGTTAATGTTACGAACTATGACTGTGAAATCACAGGGATGCATGGCTGCCTGTGAATCTGGGCCTTGAGTGTTTATTGATGATGTGATTGCTGGTAGCAGGAGCAGGATGTACCTTGAAGTGTAAAGGGGAATTCAGATTCATCCAAGTGCTGCAAAACTATGCAAATGGAAAATGACTCAGAGCATCCTGCAGAAGCAACCCGAGAGTTTCAGAGGGCAAAGAAAGTGGAAATTCTTCCTGAACAGTTGATGCAACTCTTTAGGGTCTGGGGTCTTACTGTTCATACTTTTGTCAAACCTCTGAATTAAAGCTGAAAGTTTTCCCTTCAAATACATTTTGACAACTTGATTTAAAATTCACAAAAAAGCATCAGTGTCCACTTACTAACAGACCTAACTCTAACACACCCAGCTATTATACCAACAGATTTTTAGATCAGATACACGATGCTTTGTCTCTACTGCCATGATATCACATGTAATAACCTTTTTACATTATGTTCTTTTAATAAGTCCAAATGTCAGTTTTGCACTAGTGGCCAAAAGGACAGGGAAGTATTTTTATTAATTTACCTCAGGGACAGTTATGAGTTGTCCTACATGAAGGAAAGCTAAAGTCTTTCTGAGGAGCACGTTGTAAGGAGATGCTGCTGGTAGCTCATGGGAGGAAGTCAAATTAGATAAACTACCTTTTATCTTTTAGCTCTCATGTGTTTCTATTTCCAGATAATATTACCTCCCGACAAAGGTGTTCATGTGTCTGGATAAAACGGAAATAGGCAGGCAGATTGGTGCTGTATCGAAGTAATGTGCCGACTTTACTGGACCAGTGAGATGAAGAGTTAGCTGAACCGGGAAGCAAAGATTTGGATTTACCAGTCAAGCGTGAAGCAAGTCTGGGTTCAGCGTTTCACCCAAAGACACTTCACATGTAGCCTAGAGGAGCTGGGAATCGAACCGCCAACCTCCCAGTTAGTAGATGCTCTACCTGATTAACCACAGCCACCCAAGTTTTAGGTCCATAAATTTGCCCATAAGTGTGTTTTTTGATTGCAGTAATAATAATTATAACAATAGTTTTTCATTTCATATTTATGAGGAGATGCATAAGCGGACGATAATGAATGGATAGATAGATTTGAGGCATAATATATCACATCACATTAATCATTTGCGTCTAAATATGTATGACCAATATGCTTTGCAACAAAAAATTTAAATTAAAATACTTTAAAAAGTTGTAAAAAAAAAAAAAAATAACATAAAATAATAATAATAATAATAATAATAATAATAATAATAATATGTGTGCCTCCTGGCATAGGCACACATAATAATAATGATAATAATAATAACAATAATCATTTTTAACTATAGTGCCAGTCATGTATCTGAGCAGACATGCAAAATTATATATGATGGATAGATAACAGATTCTGATCCCTGATGTATGTAATGCACTAATGTAAGTTAGTGATTTGATTTCACGTGCATACATAAGGTATTTTGTTGCTCTTTTTATAAAATCAATTATAAGTTTTATACACTGAAAACTTTATTTTTCCTACCCCCAACACACACACATGTGAACCCTCCCGCAGTTTTGTTTTGCACCCACCGAGTCCGCAGCGGCCGAGCGGGATCGCCTTGAGCTGGATCGGAGACGGCTTCTGAAATCCCGCGGCGGACAGTCCGTCCAACACGGGCTGAGACAGCAGCAAGGAACCGAAGTCGATCCCCTCCGACAGAATCACGTCTTCGGTCCGCTTTCGCGCTTCGATATCGTGGGCTGCTTTCCTGACGGAGGTAGCCATGTTTGCTGTACTGTTTACTGCCGGTGACCCGGTTAAAAAGCAGAGACACAGCTGCGCTTTAGCGCCCTCTAGCGATGCGGAGGGGAATTAATTTCTCTGCGCAATCATCTGGGTGTGATTGGTCGATTACACACTTTTTGGCAATAAATCTTATATGGTTGGAAACCCTGTTTATTTCCCCCTAAGTGGTGCTAAATTTTTAAGGAAAATGCATTTGTGGGCTGAGCAGCAGAGTTGACTATGTGGGCTGTGTCCATGAAAAACTTGCAAAATCTTCTCTCCCAATGCCAAACAAAGTATTCTGCTATTGAATCTTGTTTGGTGCAGTTTATGGGACTGTATTTTTGAAGTTTGAAGATGCATATTAGCAATTTAATGGTTTATTCATTTGGTAGCATGTGGAAGAACCATCTGGTACCTCCTCCTCATGCTGGTCACCAGCTTGGTCACGCACTGCTGTGGGATGGTATCCCATTCTTTAAGCAGCATTTGTTGCAAGTCAGCCAATGTGTCAGTGTTGGTGACTCTGGCACAAACAGCACACCCAAGCTGACACCACAAGTGTTCGATGGGGTTGATGTCAGGACTGCAGGCAGGCCATTCTATCATCCTCACTCTTCAATTCTGAAGATAGTTTCTGATAAACCTCATTCTGTGAGTTTGAGCATTATCTTCTTGGAGGATAGAGTTCGGTCTCAGACAATGGAAATAATGGATTGCCACTGGTTGGAGAATTACATGTTGAGATTTCTTTGCATTAACAGTACAGGAGTATTTATTTATGGCAATAAGTCAATAACCCAAAAGTTCTTATTGATGGCCTTTAACAGCTCAGTGCAGGAAACTGTCTTTTGATGAGGTTATTAGTTACAGCCAATGTTAGTTAGTGTCTTAACTCTTAAAAAAGAGGAATTATTCATTGAGTTTTTTCAGCATGCCAAGAAATTGCAAATGTAATCACATATAGTTTTGGGGAGCAATATATTAGTGATTAGTAAAGTGCTTATGGATGGATCCATAGATCTGTTGGGCAGAAAATGTAAATGAGATCTTCAAGGTGAATTTAATTCAACAAATCACAATGTCATTTTTTTCTGTTATTGCACCTTTTCTTTTTTAGCTTTATGGATTCATTCATTCATTCATTAGGAGTTGTGTAGGTATTAAGGATGATTATAAACAGAGACACTGACACTGAGCTCATTCTCAAATAAGCCACGAGTTAACCAGTTTGTGTCATTAAGTGACTCAATCAGGCTAACGTCTCATTAGTTTTTAATGAGAGTACATAAAAAGGCAAGGACAGGTATCCATAAATTACCAGTTTATTCCATTATTGGCTACAAAATGTGTGACAAACCAGCAGGAATTCTGTAGACATATCGGTCGATCCTGTATGAACGTTTTGCATCATTACTCACGAGCAGCTGTAAATTGAGCAATCATGGAAAGTGCAGTCTTAGAGGCTATCAGACAGAATTATTCTCTCCACAATCCGGCTCGACGGATTTTGTTTTCTGAGAATTGCAAGTCATCTACGGCCTCCTCTCCTCTTACTGGGCTTATTTAGAGGGCCTCGCTTCGCTCTCAGAATATCAAGCACGCAGTATCTGTTGAACAGTTTTGTAGTTGTTCTTATTGCTACATTATTTATCAAATGATTAAAAAAAATGCTAAACACATACCTGAACTTGCTATTTTATTTGCCTTGCTGACAATGTGGCCATTTTAGAGTTAGATGTGTGGGATCTGACACTTTTTTGTTTGTTGTTTTTTACCAGGCATCACTGAGGTTTTTCATACTGTCACCAGATTCTTCTCCTGATCTTCACAGAGCAAAATGGAGAGTGCTGCCTTCCACAGAAACTCTTCATCATCTAACAGCTCAGCCAACACGGAGCTCTTGTCCCGGACTGGTTACACAATTCTGGCCGTTATCATGGGTGTGTTCTCTGTGGCAGGGATCATCCTCAATGTCGTGGTGATTGTGGTGACGGTGAAGCACAGACAGCTAAGGCAGCCACTCAGCTATGCCCTGGTTAACCTAGCTGTTTGTGACCTGGGCTGTGCTGTGTTTGGAGGCCTGCCCACCACAGTGACCAGCGCCATGGGATACTTCAACCTGGGACGTGTGGGCTGTGTGTTAGAAGCCTTTGCTGTTTCCTTTTTCGGTGAGTCTACATTTTCTTTTTCCTCACATAAATAAAAGAAGAAATACAATAAGGTATTCTAGTACAAGTAAAAGTACCTCAAGTAAAAGCATCTGAAGAGAATTTAATTATATTATGTCAGATTTGCAAAGCTGTATCTGAATAAACAATCAAAAAAACACAAGATCTGGAACAGTGTCCTTTGGACAGATAAGACTATATTTGAGATGTCTGGATCTATTGCAGAGAGGTGAAAACCAAATACAGCACATCGGCACAAACACCTCATACCAGCTGTTAAGCACGGTGGTTCAGAGGTGATGATTTGTGTTTGTTTTGCAGCTGTATACCAAAGTATTGTTGAGACAAATGTCAGTCTGACAGTTAAAGCTTGGCCACAATGTGGTCATGCCACAGATAAATGATCCCAAGCACAGCAGCAAATCTACAACAGAATGGCTGAAAAAAGAAAAGAGTCAAGGTGCTGTTGTGACCTGGTCAAAGTCCAGACCTTGCTTAGTATTTCAAATGCACGCAGTCCTGTGGAAACTTTCATTTTCTAATGACCGCTTTTGAACTTTTTGAGCTTAAAAAAGTTACTTAAAGTGAATTATTTAAGATATTTTGAAGGAACTGTTTTTGTTTGAAGTTACATTATGTACTATAGTCCATATATTTATAGTTAATGTCATTGAAATAAGATTAGCATTTCTTCCTTGAAATGTAGCACTCAACAGTGTGCACAAATGCAACACTTAGAACGCAAAAGTCATGAATTACTTTCTCTTTATTGCAGGTATAGCGAGTCTGTGCACAGTTGCAGTCATTTCTGTTGAACGTTACGTAGTGGTGTGTTATCCCATGGGTGCGGTCCTCTTCCAGACCAGGTACAGTAGTGACCATCAAGGTCTCACTTGGGAATGTTCCTTGTTGTACCAAGCATGTCAGACACCATCTCTGTTGTCCTCAGGCATGCAGTTGCTGGAGTGGTACTGTCCTGGGTGTGGTCATTTGTGTGGAGCACTCCACCTCTGTTTGGGTGGGGAACTTTTGAGTTGGAGGGGGTCAAAACCTCCTGTGCTCCTAAATGGCATAGCCGTGATGTTGGGGACATGTCCTACATGATAATATTCTTCTTCCTTTGCTTTGCCTTGCCCTTTTCTGTCGTCATGGTTTCTTACTCGCGGCTTTTATGGACTCTCCGCCAGGTGAGCAACAAAGAGGCTGCGCACACCTTATATTTTTGTTGATTGTATTGAAAACATAATGGAGTCCTTTGCCCTTGAATGTTTTTCCTAGGTGACCAAGCTGCAGGTATCTGAAACAGGAAGCACAAGTCGTGTAGAGATGCAGGTGGCGCGCATGGTAGTGGTGATGGTGCTGGCCTTCCTAGTCACCTGGCTGCCATATGCCGCACTTGCACTTGCTGTCATGATAGACTCCAGTCTATATGTCGACCCTGTCATCGCTACCATTCCTGTGTACTTTGCAAAAAGCAGCACTGTCTACAACCCCATCATATACATTTTCATGAACAGACAGGTAAGCTGGTTTAAAGTACACTGAAATTCACACATACAAACAAACACAAAGAGGGATTCAGGCTCATGCTGTATGTTCATGACCAACCATGATCCTGTGTTTGTGTGTGTGTTTCCAGTTTCGAGGCTACACTGTTGCTGCGGTTCTGTGTGGATGGAACCCCTGGTCCTCCGAGCCGCAAACATCTGAGAACGAGACCACTGTTGCGTCTGTAATCAAGACCCCCAAGAAAATTGTGCCTAAAAAATCTTTGGAATAGAAATGTGTAGAAATTATTATTATTATCACTCCAGAGGCGCATCCTGATTATCAGAACAAAGTCAAGACAACTTCTGCAATGTACTGCAAGATGGTTTTCACAAACGTAAACAAAATATCAGAGAGTAAAAATGATGCAATGAGGAAGAAGGTTGCACAAATCTATGTATTAAGGCATAAAACATAACAGTAATAAAAGCAGCAGTAATAAAAAAAAAAAGATTTCCCTGTTCAGGCAGGCTTCTTTTCCTTTTATGTATTCAGACAACAACACAACATCTTTCTTGTCCTCTGTCATTGATATTGTAGATGGTGTCATTGCTTTTTATCTCTTTTAAAGAATAAAAATACAGTTACATTAATCAAGAACTATTGAGACTGCACAACTCACAGTTTGTTTGCAGACATTATTTAAAAGATAAAACCTCACATATGTGAGCAAAATAGCCTCTGTTTACTTCAGTCTGTCAGTCAGGAGCTGAATTATCTCACCTGGCTGAAACACTGGCACACTTTTTAGGTACGCCTCTTTTGCTTTCAGATCTGGTTTGATTTTTTTGTGGCATAGATTCAGCATAGAGGAAACATTTCTCAGAGATTTTGGTCCATATTGAGATGACAATATCACACAGTTACTGCAGATTTGACAGCTGTACATCCATAATGCGAATCTCCCATTAGCTCTCATCTCAAAGTTTCTATGTTAGATTGAAACCGTCTGAGTACAGTGAACTTGTCATGTTCAAGAAACCAGTTTAATATGATCTGAGCTTTGTGACATGGTGTCAGCAGTCATCAGAAGATGAACACACTCAGGCCCCAAATGTGCCAAGAAAATATCCCCCTCGCAGTTACACTGCCACTATACACATCAGCTGTTGATACAAGGCAGGATGAATCAAGGTTTACATGTTGTTTCTGACCCTGACACCTGAATCCTGCAGCAGAAATCGAGACTCATCAAACCAGACAAAGTTTTTCCAGTCTTTATTTGTCCAATTTTGGTGGTCTTCTGCTGCTGTAGCCAATCTGCTTCAACGTTCAATGTGGTTTGTGCATTCAGAGACGCTCTTCAGCATGCCTTGGTATCTGAGTTACTGTTGCTTGTTCTTAGCTGACAGAACAATCAGTTATTTAAGTTACTGTTGCCAGTTTGAAGCGGCCTGTCCATTCTCCTCCTACATCTGGCATCAACAAGGTATTTTCTCCCAGAGAACTGCTGCTCACTCTCTTTATTTGGACCGCTCTCTGTCGACCCTAGAGATGGTTATGTGCAAAAATATCAGCAGCTTCTGAATTACTCAGACTAGCCCATCTGGTGCTTCATGCTACAATCAACAGGTCGTCTTGATCATGTCTACGTGAATAATTGCATTGAGCCGCCGCTATGTGATTGGCTGATTAGATAGCTGCATTAACTAGCAGTTAAATAGGTGTACCTAACAAAGTGGACCTTAATTTTCACAATGAAGAAATGTAGGCAGAAGCTAAACTAGAAATTTATGTTTTGCAGCAAACTGCTAAAACCCTGTGATAGTAATAGTAAAGAACACTTGATAGTAACGTATATTCAAAAGATTTGTAGGAATGTTTAGCTTATTTTAGAGTTTAGATATGTAGGAATGTTTAGTTTATTTTAGAGTTTAGAAATGTGTTAAGATAGAATGTAGAATTATGGTAGAGACACTGACACTGCCCTGGATATAAATAAAGGCCTGACTGTGTCATGAACTTAGGAGTAGATCTTAGGAGACCCTCCCAGTTGAACTGTGAAAGTGAGAACAAAGAGAGTTTATGCTGAGTGGAAATTCCCCAGAGGATACCTGTGTGGGGGTCTCAACATGTAACTTGGTAACTGTGGTCTGGAGGGGAGATGGTATTTATGGCCCCTAGGAAGAGACACACACCCACAGTGTTTTAACTGATACACTCACACATCCACATGCACACTCACTCACGTGCACGCTCATACCAGGTATGCACACACAGTCAGTCACGAGCACTCACATAGACACGCGGGTACGCGCACACACAGGCGCTCATGTGCTCGTGCACATAGACACAGAGTTTGCAGCACACATGGGGATTTATGATGGGGTCGCTTCTATAAAGCTGGGTGGAACTAAGAAAGGGGTGAAGATTGTTTCAGAGGGACACCGGCCTCGTCTTCCCTTCTAGAAGTGCATGCTTAAATGAAGATGAATGAAGATGAATAAAGATTTTGTAAAAATAACTACTGAAGTTCCGGTGCCGTTTCTGGATCCCTCGACGAATCAAAGAACCGGGGCGAAACTGATTTCGCAACAGATTTAACACAAGAAAAAAGTAATTACATGATTTTTAATTTTTTATTAGGTGTACACATCCTCTTTGCTTCTTAAGGTCTGTCCTTCTATATAACCTTTATGGCTTTCATTGATTGAAAAACATAAAATAAAATCAATCAAAATAATCAGTGTCTTATACTCATTTTGCAACATGATACTTCATTTCAGCCTTTTGGATCCAGCATGTAAAACAGAAAACAACTAAACCTGTGATAAGTTATGTCACAGTTTGATCATTCACAGTCTCTCACGCCTTCCTAAATAAACACAAATGCAATCATACCCATCCTAGTACCATGGCTTTTTATTGATTACAGAAATATTGCTACGACTGAAGAAAAGCCAAAAAAAAAGCCAGAATGTTAATAGCTGTATCAAACCTGTACACTTTTGTATATACAGAGTGGGGGACCATCTATGTACATGCTACATACTGTCACACTCTGGGAAAATAAGTAGTCCTTCTGACAGTTACTGACATGTGATCATTTTCTGAATCAGTTTTATAAAAAATTAAGAAAG
Source organism: Oreochromis aureus (assembly GCF_013358895.1). Taxonomy (NCBI): domain Eukaryota; kingdom Metazoa; phylum Chordata; class Actinopteri; order Cichliformes; family Cichlidae; genus Oreochromis; species Oreochromis aureus. Next base: position 17,594,312 of record NC_052961.1, on the reverse strand, counting down.
ATGCAGAAATGACCCTGTCAGTGCCCGAGGTACAGGAAAATCCAAACTAAAATCACAGGCCATCTCACAGATACAGTACATGTTAACATGTCAGCAGATTTTGGTGTGTGAAACAGTTGTGTGCTTGAACACCTGGTGCTTGGAGGACTTACTTTGGTCCTATTTTTCTTTTTTGTTGTTGTTTTTTGGCAGCCTGTAATAATAACAGCATGAAACAACAGTGTGTCTGAGCGCTTCAAGTCCTGTTAAATACTCAGCCCAGTTAGACGGGCTACATGACAGTTTCTGCTGTATTATACACGTATTGGATAATTCAGATTTTTCATTCAAACTATTTAGTCCCAGTGCTGCCTGCACGTCACACTTCTGTCTTCGTGTACGGTACGGTCTCCAGATGGTAAGGTGGTGTTTGGTGTAGAGATCACGTGACAAGGTCATAATGTCTCATGCAAAATTTAAAGGAGGTATTCCTTCTCCAGCAGCAGCTATTTCATATACCAATTAAAACCACTGGTGTTCAATACAGAAACATGCTTAGAGAGATGACAAGAATAGACATGGGTAAGGTAGTCTCTTAACAGCAACATCTGAGTCAAATAAACAGAGAACGGGTGACAGAAATTGACAGGTTGATGCTGATAAATTGTACCTTGCATACAATTTAAGCCAGCTTTGCAAAGGGTTTCAGGCCACTTCTATCGGGGATGAAACATACAAGACGATCTGTACCTCACAGCATCCACAAAACAACACAAGGAATAAGTCCTGAGCTCAAGGAATGTGCAACACGTCCCCAGCCAGTCACCTACTGTAAAGACTGAGAACAGCATCCTGGAATTTTCTTTGCTTCTGACAAGTAAAACATATGATCATATATACAGATTAAAAAAAAATAATACATAGAGTTGGGATGGGAAAGGTGGGGATGTTGGATGATCCACTCATGATCTAAAGAGGTAAAATTGGGTGCAAATATGAGGTGTGATCAAAAAGTTCTGAGAACCTGTGCATAAAAATCAAATGTCTCACCAGAATAAAATTTACCAATGCAACACGGCTCTTATTTTTTGATCGCTCCACTGAAGTCTCGTTCTGACCACACAGTGTGCACTCTGAGATTGCACCATGGGCTAAAAACTTCTAATAGAAAATATAAACTTCTGTTTCAAACTGACACGGATTTTGTGCGAAGTATCAACCCTGATGATGAGACCCGGGTCTTCAGCTTTTACCAAGGAGTGTTCTGAAGGCAGCGTGTCAGATAAGGAGTGAGACTGGGAGTTTCCTATTGTAATGTTCTACTGTAATGTCCTGAGGAGCCTGAGGGGGAATCCATCTGAACTGCAGTGCATACCAGTGTACCATCACGTCTTGGCTAACCAGCACAATCGCCATGGATGAAGGGTTGTCGCTTTAAGGAGATCCGGCATTAATCATGGAGGCACAGGTATGGGGCTAACAGAACTGGACTTCCAGTGAGACAGCTTCCTGTGCACCTCTGCACTGCGCTGAAAGCGCTCCAACGCAACATTGGCCAGCTTTGGATTTTTATAGACATGTCCTCAGGACTTTTTGATCACCTCTTGTAGAAGAGCTCAACATCAATACCTGCACATCAGACAACAAATCCAGACAACTTCTGAGTCAAGGCAAAAGAGGAGGGAGGTGTCTAATAATAAGCAGGTTAGGATTTGTACACTTTTACCTCTCTGTCCTTCAACGATAACTTCCTCATGTACAGAAAGAGGAGCATGTTGCAGCGTAGTGTTCTTTACAGCATATAAGAACGTGACAAATATAATTTATGTCTACTACTGGTATGTGGATTGCTGAGTGTTTTTAACTGCAGTAATGATTTGTGCAATATATCTGTCCATGGGTGGTGAATTGCTTAACTTTTTTTTGTTTTTTGGTTTATCTGTTTGGGTCTTCTTCATTTCAATATCACTGGTGTGTACTTTATGTCCTATCTGCTTCAGTGACTGATGAGGTAACATAATGACAGCCACCCGGACCTCTAATGAACAATAAGGTGCAAAAATCTACTTCTGTAAACTCCAAAGATCTACACACTTTCAAGTGAGCCGTCAGCATGTGAGTGTGTTTTTAAGAGAGAAAGAGAAAGACGGAGAATGACAGAAAAGCAGAGACTGATTGCATTTAAGGGTTATGTAATAAAGGGCTGAGAGATCAGGCGAGGGTTTAGAGTTGAGGTGCAATATTTAGAGTTTGGATTCAGGCTGAGGTGTGGCATGAAAAAGCTTCTAGTTCTACAGCTCAGTCTCTTTATATACAGCAATAGTCTGAAAGAAAAAACCATGAAAGAGAACGTCGGGGTTCCACCTCTCTCTTTCTTTTCTTTTCATTCAAGTCCGTTCGAGACTCCTTCGTCCTCATACAGCAAGGTCTGTTTTAAAACCAAGTCAGCTCACATCCTGAATACTGCCCCGTACTGGGCAGCAGTAGTAGCAGCAGCAAGGAGAATCAGATACTCTCCGACTTTTCTTCCAGCATCACACACATTTTTTTCTCTTTTTTTATGTTTGGGTTTGAGCTGAGTCTTTATTTTTAAGAATGAAATCTTCAGCCTTAGTTTTGTGTGGGTTTGTTGTCATTTTGCAGTGTGTGTGTGTCTGTGTCTGTCTTTTTTTTTTCAGTCAGTATGTATTTATGTGGCAGGGTGCGTGTGTGTCACTCCTTCAGTGTGTAGGCGGCAGGGTCAGTGGATGTATGTCTGACAGACAAGCTCCACGTGTCACTGTCCTCCTCATCTCATCGCCCCCGCCAGCACTAAAACAGCACACTCTGCCTCCTGCTCTTCCCCTGGGCTGAGAGCAAGACAGAAAGAGGGAGAGAGACAGAGGAAGACAGGGGAGAGAGAGAAAGATGTGAAAAACAAATAAACAAACAAACATTTGGATTTGATTTGGACACTCAAACACTGTAAATTTCACTCCATGCCAGCGACGCACAATAAATTCAATAGGGTCCAGAAACACCGGATACACTCTCATAAACGCTGCAGCGATTTGTTTCAGTATAATTAATCACACAACTTAAACTTAACCAACTAGTCAATCAGTCTGGAAAACATCACAAAACAGTGAACAGTATCTGTGTTACACCTTTCACTCACTAGTTGATAAACATAAATATTTTACTAGATTGCAAACCTACAAATCATCCAGTCAGTTTCTCTGCGTTGACCGCTCGACTGACACGTTTTCTAGGGGCTTGATGTGCAACCTGTCAGCCTGAAAAGGTTCAGTGAGGGTGTATGTGTGCTGGAAATGCCTGGCTCACAGTGAACGTGACAAACCTTGCTTTATTGACCTTGCTTTGTGTATATACGGGACATAGTTGCTGCTAATGACACTTCTCTACTGGAAATTTGAAGAAATATAATAAATTAAAAAAGAAACAGTTTGCATAATGCTGCTTAAGCTAAATCATACTTACCAAAAGTATAAAACACAGCACAGTAAAACACTCAAATCCATGCTAATTTAAAAAGACTTTTGCACACAAAAGTCAAACAAACCCACAACACAAAGCCCTCACTTACAGACGCTACATCTCTCGCTGCAGAAATCTAAACAGGACTGGACAAAAAAAAAGAATCAAATGACTCCCTGTTCTCAGATCACATTCTGTGCTCTTATGAACAAACTGTTGCCCCTTTGACTCCCTCAAATGAATATTAGGAGTGGCTTGCTCTGAGAAAAAAAGAGGATTAGTGAAGTGAAATCTGAAGAATGCTTGTGGGAACAGGGCTTGAATGTGAAGAGGAACAAACAAAACATAGACATGAAGAAACAGCTAATAAATAATATGTTGTTTTAGTTGACAGGGTGCAGGGAGGGAAGATCGATATAATTAAATGCAATTTAGGAACTGTGTTATATAAAGTGGTGTTTGCAGCAAAGGAACGGTGCTGACAGAGAAGAAGAAAAAGAAAAGGCCCAGTGGCAGCCCAACAAAAAAAAAGAGAGAGCGAGATTACTGAAAAGAAGGCAGACACATGAAAGAGACTGTATTTACCAGAACAGTAGGGGCCACTCAGCCAGTGGAAGTAGAGGAGAGATTGTGACTCTGAGCCCTGGGATTGGCTGCCTCTCTCTGGAAGTACTGCGAGGGTGCGGAGCCTAGCTTATTGGCCATCGCTTTTTTGGGTTAGGGAGAAGGGGGGGAGGTTGGGAATATTGAGGTGTTACGGAAGAGTTGGAGTAGGGTACAAAAGGGAGATTAGAGAAAGGATTAAGGAAAAGATGAGCAGTGCAGAAGAAGAGAGCATGGGCACCAAAGAGAAGGGACAGTTTATCAGAACATGACAGCGAGGCAACAAAAGCAGGAAAACAAAGATACACACACACAGACTGAGACTGTGATAAGGACAGAAACAGTGAAATAAATCGAAGCAAATGTCGAAGGCACTTCAGGTATGCAGAGTAAATGTGTAGAGACTCAGACAAAGGCAACTCTCCCCAGCTGCATTTCAGCAGCCATGTTTAGGTTTGGTGGACTAGTTTGTTTATGTGATGGGACTTCAGTAAAGCTAAACATACTCTAAAATGGATCTAAGGCCACATTAGCGTTTCTGTACTGCAGTACTTGAAGCTAACTTAAATGGTAACGCGAGCATGGCAACCAGATCACAGTGATGTGAAGTCTTTAACGTCAGTCATAGATAAAACTATCATTTCAAGCTAAGATTGTGCTATTTGCTTCCACTATTTCTAATTTAATATTGCTTCTGAGTGAATGGCATTGTGCAATGTTAATACTGGAACTGGGGGGTCTGTGTGTGGTGGAGGCTGAACCTGGTAATAGACCACACAGTGGCATGAGAAACGACAAAAAGCAAACACTTAGAGAGGAAAAAGAGCAAGAAGAGGAGGAAGACAGGGAGCAAGTCCTATCCTGTGTCATACTTCTATCAAGGATTCCTGATTTCTCTCATTTCATCCCTTCCCTTCTATTTTTTTTTATCTTGAGCACTTACATGACTCTGGGTAGACTGAGGATCTCTTTCCTGGATCTTTCTGGAGCTGAATGCCTTTTACAGAGAAGATGGATGCAGCTAAAAAAAGAAAAAGAAAAGGAAAACAAGCAACAAAGGTCAGGTGGGATAGTGCTTGTGCAATAAATGTGGATATTCAAGTCAAATGCATGTACTTACTATCAGCCAGAGTCTGAACCTGTTCTCCAAGACATTTGAAATAAGAGTGTCTGAGAGCATCCTCAGCCAATATCCGCTTCTTTGCTTCAAACTAGGGACACGTAGAGACAAAATCATTATGGTGTACATGATCTGTAAACAGCAGATAATTGTAATTATTTATGTTCTTTACCTGTAAGAGCTTTGAGAGCAAGTCATGACCATCACTGTCTATCCTGTGTGACAGAAAGCAGAGAAAAAAATTAAGAGCGGAAGGAAAGAGAGAAAGAACCGAGAGGAGTGCCAGTGAAATCAAAAGCTGCGCAGGAATCTGGTGTTCCCACTGTCTCCAAATGGTCATTACGTTTTTCTCCAGAAAATCAATCTTAATTTGCACATGCAGGCCTCCACTAGTTCTTTATACCTGGGTGCGTGGTTCACAAGGGGTTCTGCGTGGTAGCGGGGGAAATTGTATGTCTTAAACTCTTCACTGGTTGTGATACCAGGCCAAGTCTCTTCCGTGGGAGTACCTGGAGAAGACAAAGAGCATAATTTAATATACACATGCACACAGTGTACACGCACACATAAAAGCAAATGCTCATCCAAATTCCATTGGTGTCTTACCAAGGATGCGGAATATGAGATGAAGCTCATCCTCCACAGTCGATCCAGGGAAGAGAGGTCTGCCTGTGATCATTTCATAGAAGATGCAGCCCACACCCCTGGAAGAAAGACAATAAACTAGTGTAAAACACAAGAAACAAAATTATAGTTTTTAGTCATCTATTATGTAGATTCAGGCTGCCAGGGGACGTAAAACTATAAATGAGTTGCAAAGACGTTTTTAGTTAATGCATAAAGCAAAAGATTTAAAAAGATTTAACTTTCTTCAATTCCATACATAAATATGAAAAAAGAACTTTTTTAGCCAAATTCTACAATCTTTGAGTCATAACATCCATACAGAGTATTTAAATGCTGATGAAAGAAAAAAGATAGAAACAACTCTACTCTGAAATATGCTGGTACTTCAGAAGTGACAGCTGCACAAACAATGAAAATGGGCAGTATTATTGATAAATGTGTCCGCTCACCACATGTCAATGGGTGTAGAGTACTCAGTGGAGCCCAGCAGCACATCTGGTGGTCGGTACCATAATGTCACAACTTCATTTGAGTAGGTCTTCGTAGGTACCGACTTAGCTCGAGCCAAACCTGATTTTAAACAGTGAGACTACTTCATAAAAATACAGTTTTGTAATGTGAGCCACCACCTGTGAACCTGTGAGAAGATGTCTTATCCAAACTCTGTAATAGCTTTTCACCTTTGCATAGTGTCGTAGTTGATGAACTACGACACTCTGGCCGATGGCCCCTCTGGGGCCGATGGCGCGATATGGCAGCCTCGCCTCTGTCAGTCTGCCCCAGGGCAGCTGTGGCTACAACTGTAGCTTGCCTCCACCAGTGTGTGAATGTGAGAGTGAATGAATAGTGGCATTGTAAAGCGCTTTGGGTGCCTTGAAAATTGCTATATGAAATCCAATCCATTATTTTAAAGTTTTGTGTTCTATGACATAGATCAATTCTTGTTACATTTTTTAACCTTACATATTTACCGTTTATTTTTAGAAAGTACAAAGCTTGCTATGCACAAAGATGGGCCTTTAAAATGGTAAATGGCCTGTATTTGTATAGCGCTTTACTTAGTCCCTAAGGACCCCAAAGCGCTTTACACTATATTCAGTCATTCACACACTGGTGATGGCAAGCTACATTGCAGCCACAGCTGCCCTGGGGCTCACTGACAGAGGCGAGGCTGCCAGACACTGGCGCCACAGGGCCCTCTGACCACCACCAGTAGGCAACGGGTGAAGTGTCTTGCCCAAGGACACAACGACCAAGACTGTCGGAGCCGGGGCTCGAACCGGCAACCTTCCGATTACAAGACGAACTGCCAACTCTTGAGCCACGATCGCCCCAAAATGCATAAAAATGCATAAAATATAGTGAATACATACATTAAGGAGAACAGAAACTCAAAATACAGAAAGGCAGAATAGTATCAGGCACAAATAAGTTACACAATACCTGAAAAAAGATCATGCATAAAGCTAGCTTCCATATGAAGTGACATGGAATTAATGAAATGTCATGTTACAACTTTTACCAAAGGAGGGGAGTGTTGGGTGATTACTCCAAACTATGTTGTATTGAGTAGCATGACTTTTAGGAGTTGCTAATGGGACTCCTACTTGTTTGGGTTAGGGTATATATACAAGGCTACTGGGTTCTAAAAACACACACACATTTATCTCACTCTCTGATGGATCCATCTTGTGTAAATATCTTGATCAAGGATACTTAAACATGTGGACTGGAGGAGCCGAGGACTGATCCATCCCCGGCTCCTCCAGTCCACATGTTTAAGTATCCTTGTCCACATGTTTTTTGATCCTACCTTTGAACAGTGAAATAATTCAAATGAGACAAAAAATAATATTTTAAGTAATTAGTTTGTGAGAACCTTAGAAAACTAAGCAATAAAGGAACTTTCAGCATAATATACAAAACTGATGTTCTGCTCTTTAAGTTAATGCCAAAGGTGGCATACCAAAGTCTGCCAGTTTGAGCTCTCCTTTTTCATTGATGAGCAGGTTCTGGGGTTTCAGGTCTCTATGGAGGACCTTCCTCCTGTGGCAGTACGCCAGACCTCTTAAAAGCTGAAATAAGAAGATCTGATGTGGAGAGAAGAGGATGTAAACAACACAATCAGCCACCAGACACATTTTCCATTTTTCAATACTGACCGCTTGAAATACTTGTAATAGTTTACCTTAACATTGTGAACGCTCATGATGCTCCCACAGTCGTCCATATATTGCTTCAGGTCTTTTTCCTGACGAGAAAGAAAGAAAGTGCTTATCTGTAGTTTCTGGTTTAATGTAACTCGCACATTAAAAACAAAGTGACACTCACCAGATACTCAAACACGAGTGTTAGGCACTTGTCAGTGTGGATAATGTCATGGAGAGTGACAATATTGGCGTGCTTCAAGTCTTTCAGTAGAGACACTGGAGGAGAAGACAGATTAGACACCGTCAGTCAAACAGAGACAAGCTGTGAGACCTAACACGGCTCATACTTCAGTCACAGCCCACGGCGCTACAAGGCACTTTGTCAAGTTTTTGTCTGTATGTACCAGTGTTGACTTTAGAGGTGTGTGCTTCCAAATCACAACTATTGTTCAGTACCTTCTCGGATAGCGGTGCAGGGCGCGCCCTCCTCGTGCTCTAGGCGGATCTCTTTCAGGGCGACCAAGTTATCTGTTAACTTACTTCGCCCCTTAAATACTGTCGCATAGGTCCCCTGCAGAGATGTAAAAAAACAGTAAATGAATGAGTAAAATAAAGTGGGTGAACACTTTGTTTGCATTGTGTCGCTTCTGCTGGTGGCACTTTATTGACCTCACCTCTCCTAGTTTGTCCAGTTTGATGTAGGTTTCAAGTTTCCCAAAGCCGATCTCAGACTGTGGAGGACAGAGAGAAGGTGTTTGAGGAGGCTGGCAATGACAGTTCAAATCTTGCTTTTGTACAGCCTGATCGGATACTGCATCATATTTAATCTAACTGTCAGCCTCACTACTTTTGAAATCTCTCCGACAATTGCAGGTTTCTGAGTCACTGGGCCTTTTTTTTTATCCTGTAATGTGTGCAAATTACAGGGCTGGTTGAGCAATTTTTAGGATTATTCTGTATTTTTGAGTGTGATTCATCTTGAACAACAGTCTGCAGACATAATATTTTCCAAAGGAAAAGGACAAAAATATCAACATTTATCTAGAAATCTGCATCTCTTCAAAGGCTCTTTAGCTGTCTTTACTGGTAAGGTGTGACGTAATTTACAGATGCACATATACTTTTTGGCCACAAGGTGTCAGTGTAGCAAAGATAATCAAATGTGGCAACTACATTTTTATATCTAGACATTTTTATAGACTATAAAGATGTGGAAGGTAAACACTGCAGAGTGATAACTGAAATAAACCTGAGTTCAGTTATACATGTTTAGCTGTATAATGTATGTGGCTCCTGGGTTTTGAAGTCATGAATTATGGATGGATGTAGCTATATCAAGCTGCAATACCCACGGGTCTGTCAGGGTTCATCCCTGTCACTTGTTTCTCACTTTTCCTCAATAATTTGCTAATTGTGTGACGTTTCCTTTACATTCATTATAATGAACACACTCAACCCTCTTAATTTAGTCTGTCCCATCGTGACACTCGTACAAAGTCCCAGGCCAATGCATGTACGTATGCGTGTGCGAGGGAGGGGGAGGGTCTCCGGTGACCAAGTTAGCTGTTGAAGCATGTGATGTCTTTAAAGGCATGCCTAAAAAACAACATCTGAATAAGCTCAGATACAAGATGACATACTTACACACTGAGACAAGTCATTGTGGACATGGTTAAGCAGTTTAAATGTGCAGAAATGATTAATTAACTGACATATTCTTATTTGTGTATTTAAATCAGTGCTTTTATTTGTTACTGGTCAATTTCAGTCCTTCAAACTCACAAAAAAGATGAAAGAAAAACATCAATCAGAGTAGATATATGAGCTTTCATGTAAAGCAGGGATTGATAATACATACACTTGCATACACTTTATGCTTAAACGTAAATCTAACACAAAAAACCACCCACACACACAGATGTTATTGCCACCTCCCCCAGAGCTAACCCCTATAACAACAATCATATAATAAATCTTGCCCGTTAAGGAGTGCCTGCACACAGAAAGGCCCACCTCTCTGCTACCGGTGTGCAGCAGCACTCTCCGACTGCCTTACAATCCTTTTCATATGTGTGAGCTTGTGCGCCTGCGTATGCTTTTGATGGCAATGGGTTCATTTCATTCCCAACGCTCTAGCGAGCTTACTCAGCAGAACTAGGTCAGGCCAAGTTTTAGTGACAAAACTGAAGTAACATAAAACCAAACAATATGTGAGTGTAAGTGTCTTGTCTCAGGCTGCAGGGCAACACAGGCTGATGAACTCATAGTACAAAAAAAGGTAGGATGTGAAATGTCTGCAAGAAGATATTTATTGACAAAGAAATCAAACGAATGATCCATATTTCATTTGTAATTACAGTTTCTTTATGTGTTACCTAGAAGAAAGCTTAAGTTTGAGAGCAAGGGTGGATTTATAGTATTCAGTGGGAAAGCTAAAATGATAGCCTTCTGAGAAGAGAAGAGGTGGCAGGAAATGAGAGGTGGGAAGAAAGACGAGGCCATTCATTAACACGAAGCTGCCATTCCTCAGAACTATAATCAATCGGCCAATAAACCAACTTGCACGGTCACCATTTTCATGTAAATCTGCCAACAGCAACAAAAAAGAAAACCAAAGGACTGCACAATACTTAGCAGTCCTTTTAGTTTACAGTTGTATCATATGTGACTTGTTTCAATGAAAACATAAGCAAATAGAGAGGGACATAATAATTGGCATTGAGGTTTTTTTAGTTCAATCTTCTGTCACTGCAAGGTTGAATGGGTTTGTGGAAAGAAGTAAGTGCTGCATAATATGATTAAGTGTTGTGCTTTGAGATAAAATGACATCTCGCTCCTCAGTGCCATGGAACACTGAGTTTCACTGGACTGCTGTGAATAATTGATTACCAATGGGCAACAACCATGAGCGAAAACTGATACCAACTTCACTTGCATTACACTGGCAACAATTTGACGCAAGGATCTGCGATGGAATACCGGAAACATGATCTACATTACCGTAACATATGACAAGCACACAGGCAGCCCCAAGGCTATTACATTAGTTTTCTCAGAAACATTTTTTCCAAACATAACAAGATAACTGGTATTGCTTGTTGCAACAGGAAATACCACAAAGGAATTTTTTTAAGCAATCTGGGAGGTATTTGTTTGCCTGTCTGTGGACAAATTTTGACTTGATAGCATCACAACGCCACAGTAAAAATAAAGGCTGAGGAAAAAAGAAAGGCGTGGTACAACCCACAAGCACTGAGGACTTATGTCATACCATTGAGTACCCATGGGTCATTGCAGCCGGTGTGATTCCTTCACTAGATGGTCTCTAGTTAAAGTTAAATCTCTTGTGAAACCATTTATTTTAAACATCTCCTTTTAAATGTGCTTAAACTGTTTCAGGAGCAGATGAGCAGTGAATGAAGAATTGCTGCAATTTCACAGGCTAATTCATTTCATAGCACAAATTCAAAGCATTTAAATACTGTACATACTGTGCAAACCATGTTCAGACTACTGCACGGTCAAAAACACACTTTTGCATGGATGCATCACACTATATAAAGGAACGATCAGAACTAATGGAACAAAAACAGTCTGGCTGTGATGCATCTTCTGAATACATGGGCTGCAAGCTCGGCAGAGTGCTCAGGATCAATCAAAACCTTGTTTTCCTGGTATAAAACCTAAATCCAGCTACAGAGTGGCACTGATGTTTCCATTTGTCTTTACTTACATTTGCTTAGCATTTTTCAGTTATCCATGCCCTTTTTAAACCTGACATCTTATCATTCAAGCCCTTTTAGTCCTCTCTTTTCATCTCCTTTTGTACATTTCCCTTTCTCCTCCGTGCTCTCTAGCTCATCCCAAGGTGTCCTGGGGTGTAATCCCAGTCAGGAGAGGAGCTGCAGCAGATGAGACTGACACTTCTGCTGAATTATTGATTGATCTATTACATCACACACATACAACAACTCCAAAAATACACAGCTCCACAAAGCTGGGCAAACCCAAGAAAATGCACACTATACATTTAATATATATGACTATCCTCTTCTTCTGCTCCACCCTTAAACCATATACTTCCCCTCAGAGACTCTTTGCTTTCAAGTCTGTGAGCCTCCTGCAGAAAAGCTGTGTCATTAAGTTGCTTCAAGCAGAGAGATTGAGGCGGGCAAATGGACCTGTTTGATAATAACCGCAAAAACGGTTGATGGAGGATGATACCTTCATATTTTCCCAAAGAATATCAGGCTTTCAGTAATTTTCTTTAACGTAATGCATTGACTAAGCACACTGAATTCCCTTTAAAACTAAGCAAGCATGTGGGTGGAGTGAAACAAAGGGCACCGCACTCTCGCGTTACTCAGTAATGTATAAAGGGAAACCTGAAAGTTGGAGCGATGACAGAAACAAAACACTAATTTGGAAAAAAAAAAAAAAGTGTGACCAAAATAAAAACCAAGTGACAGAGCAGGAGTACTTCAACAATAAAAGGACATGCTGCATATTCATGAATACATGCCTATTTCTTTCCCAAACAACCCCTCCTCTCACGGCCAGACCCCAATTCATACCCATAATGCTCTTGGCCTGTATGCATAATTCAGAATATATCATTCATGCCCCTACTGAGGCATTGTAAGCACTATTGCATAGCCCAGCGTGTGTTTAAAGTGAGTCTATGTTTGTGTCGTTGCTCTGTGTGTGCGTTTCAGACAATAACGGCCCTGGTCAAGCATTTAAGTAGTGTACAATGGCATTGAAAGCTTACATTACTTTTGTTTCTACACAAAGCAGCATGAAAAAGGGCAAGCACACACCCAGATAAAATGACAAAATGACATCAGAGACTAGCACAGCTAGCTTCAACTGCTTTGCACACATATATATAGATGCAAATGTGCACACAGATAAATTAAGTACTGACCAATGATGCGCGTCGTAGCCTGCGGCTCATGGGTTTGTCAAAGGGCGGGCTGTTCATGGCAAACTTCTCCAAGTAGCCCTCTGGTAGCCTGATATCAGCTGGGAGAGACAAACGTTTGTTTATGTCCTAAAAGAGAAGAAGAAATAAACAAAAGGAGACATGAAGAAACTGAAACATGATTTTCAATATTAAAAACCTTTTTCCATTTACAATTATACTATAAAGACATTAGTCCTGAAATATTCAGGATATTCAGCACCTTTTAAATTTGTTTTGATATGATATGTCACAAAAAAAGATATACAAATGCACATTAAATAAATCTCATTCCCTGATCATTTATCAGCTTGTTATTACTTCACCTTAATTAACCATTGGTATCAAATCAAAGATTTTTTTCTTTTTAAATATTATTGGTTGCTTGTCTACTCACAAGCAGCTTGCTCCATCTGTCTCTCCTGGCTGTGAGTTTGTCAAATGAGAGCAGACCTTTGGTTAACAGGTGCCATCTGCTGCTGTGAATGACTGATGAATGATGATGTGGATAACACCTATATATGGCTGAATAAGATGCCAGTGCAAGACCACCACATGATCAGGATAAATTCCAGCAAGTTACTGGCTAGTTTTGGCTATATTTGCATAATGCACTATTAGCATGGAGTTTGCATGTTTTCCCCATGTCCACAGACCAAAGACATGCCACTAGTGGGGTCTAAATTGCCCATAGGTGTGAATGTAAATGCAAATGAGTGTCTCTCTTCAAGATGAATGATAGCTGGGATAGGCTCCAGGCTGATCTGCATTTTTTTCAAAATGAAAGCACGCTTGATATTTTTATCTTTTACTTTTTTGCTAATTAATTCATGTTGTAGTTCATTGTGACTTCAATTGATAAGTGCAGCCTCTCACTCTGGAAGTGTTTAGCATTAGACGATCCCATACAATTTTAGGAATTAAACATCATCATATATTTGAGTCAGTGTTATTAACAGCTTCTAACCACTGGAAGAACTTTCACCTTCCAGTCTTTGCTGGAATGCAAATTTCTGTGACACGATCACCGGCAAGGTGCCAGTCACATATTGTTTCCATGGCAGCAGTAGTTGGGTGACCCAGTCAAAACACCCCTCAATGTGAATATGTGTAGTGACACATTTGTTTACATGTAACCGTGCAATAGGAGGATATTAAAGTGTGTATATGCCTGAAGATGAGAGGTAGAGGGACTGTATGCCTTTAATAGTTTTATCTGAGCTGACTGGCTAACATCACAACATACATGTCACATGAAAAAAGCAACTATATGGATGGCGACAAATGACAAATCCTAAAGCAACGCTCTGCATGTTTTAGTAGTATATGTGAGACAATGTAAACGTGAGCCGCAGTCGCTCGCACAGAAATGCCTACTAGCTGTAGTTAGCACATTTGTAAGCTCAACTTAAAATCTGAATCATAAAAGAGAAGAATACGTGTAAGCCCTACAACACCATATATAGTGTTACAAATATAAATACAAATGACTGCAAATTTCTTCAAGCAAAACATTTGATATTTTATGCAATTTATAATGAAAGTGACACCTCGTGATCAAAACAAAAGTCTTTCACACAAAATTCACTGTGCACACCGTCTTTCAAAGGCGTAACAATAGACAAAAGTTCACAAACACAGCCACTCCTGCCCTCTTATTCACTGGTGGAGACTGAATAAAGATCTAAATGCAAAACAAAACATGTGTGCCCCCGTACTCACAATGCAGAACAGCTCTAGTAGCTCCCTCATTGTCCTCCTTAAATGTGTTTTTCTATGCACTCACACACATGCGCTTTCAACGATGCATGTCTCTAACCTGATACATGACTGCACACACTGAGAGAGAGAGAGAGAGAAAGAGAGAGAGAGAGAGAGAGAGGGAGAGAAATAGAGCAAGAGAGGGCTGGCACTGTGGTAGAGTGCCATCCACATACTTAGGAAAAGGAGTAGGGGGGAAAAAAAGAGTTGGAGGAGGGGGATGCAGGAGCAGAGGAAAAGAGGAATAGACAGATTCCTGAGGGGAGAAAGGCAGATGGGGGGAAGGGGTGAATGGAGGGGGTGGCTCAGAGAAAGTATTGTTTTTTGTTCTCTCTTGCCATCATTTTGTCCTCCATCTCTTCTTTACTTTCTCTCTTATCATCTCCTTAGCCCTATTCCCCTGGATCTCCCTTTTCTTTGTCATTGCAATAATTACACCGACATCCGTAATTACTCTCACCCCAACATTTTCCTCTCCCACACTGCCAATCCATCTCCTTCTCTTTCTTTCTCTCTCTCTCTCTCTCTCTTGTAAACATGGTCTAAATTAGTCCCATCCACTGCTCACAGCAGTGAGAGGCTCTGTATCTAGAGGCATTTCCCGTAATACTGCTGTGCTCAACACTCTGCAGCTCCTTCAAACGGACACACGCAGCCTGACCGAGACATGAGGGCACTCAGAAATTCAGCAGCAAACTGCAACACTATCTGTCAGATAGCACAGGTGCACTCACATATACATACATGTTAGTGAAAATAAAAGGAGCCTGTTATAAAAGGAGCCCGTTATATTTTCCTATTTTTCTCTCATAAATGTACAGTTGCAATGATAGATGTTCAAAATTTAAAATATTGAGGTCACTGTATACATGTAAATACTTAACACACATATATATATATATGTATGTGTGTGTGTGTGTGTGTGTTAAGTATTTCCTATGAATCAAAGGCTCCAAATACACTTGTATGATTTGTATGATATATGTAAGTGAGAGCAGGCAACATGGTCATTTTGGACACAGACACAAAGACCTGCTGTTCAAAACTATTTGCAAGGGGCAGCCAATCAGGAGAACGGAGTTATGTTAACAGGAGTGGAAAGGGAGCTAAAACAACTTTCTAGACAATGGATTAATTGAGGGGCTCTTCAAGTAAAATAATACTTATTTTGAACAAGTCTAAGATTAAAAATATGGGGCTGAAAAGGTGAATAAGAGATCCCTTTAAATGTACCACATAAATGCCACTTATTCACTATTCACTTTATACACAGTCTATCATATTATACACTGTGTATAGTATATGCTAACTGAGAGACAGCTACCACTGAGAAGTGTACATGCAAGGAAATAAGACATTAAAGGAATGGTCTACGTGTAAAGTAACAAAAAATAGGAAATGTCCTCTTTCTATTTATTTACTTTTTACATACAGCACAGAGAAAATTATTCTGTTTCTTTGCCTCATTTCTAGCTTGGGATTTCTTTTTATGTATTTTCTTGTCATTTATCAACCAAAAAAAAGTACCAATATATCAGCAACAGGCCAAACCTGATATTTGGGCCTGACCAATTTATCATTTTAGTTCTAAAATCCACCACAAGGTGTGGTTTCCTACATAAAATCTACTTAATATTGTGTGGTGAACAGTGAAGAAGTGAATGATTTCAGACAGTCTTTGGCATCACTATTGAATTTCAAATAATAATGCTGAGTGCAGGTGCATTTTCCCTCTTGATCAAAGAGTACAGTACGCCTGGGCTAAAGGCATTTGTGTGTTTGTGTGTGGGCGTGTCCCAGATCATCATACCTCATTAGAGATGCGCCGATGGTGATTGTTCCTCATACGGACCCTCACTGGACTCTGAACCTCATCAGAGGACGTCCCGGATGCTTGGTCACTCTCCCCATCTGAACCCATCTTCACATTTTCATGGACAATGCCTGTGAAACACAAATGTGCAAAGACTTGAGACTTTTTTTTCAGGGATTTATGTCTTAGAAAAAGACAGTAAAACAGGGAGAGAGAGGAGATGTGACATGCCTTTGGTACAAGGGCGGCATGCCCTACCCGCGAGGCTAGAGGGGTGTCCCTTGACATGAATACCTCAGCGCAGGTTTTTAGATTGTGTTTAATGACACCCTATTTCATTTCACTACTCTCTCTATGGGGTCACCAGAAAACAAAACATCTGTCTTAAATTTCACTCACCCATTATGTGAATGACACAGTAGGACCCCAATCCCCAAATGATGAATCATACCACCAGCCACGCAGGGGTGTAAAACAAGTGTATAAAATGGTATTGGTAAGATGAGTAAGTACGAGATCAATATTACCCTGCGTGCAATAGGAGCTGCCATCTCTGCGTGCCAACCCCCCCACCACCACACACCTTCATGTGCCCCAGAATCCATCTGATTAATGAGTCACTGTGCAGCAGACAGGACTGTCTACTTCAATGATGTGTGAGTTTGTGTGTGTGAGTAAATGTGGGGGAAGGGTGGAGGGCTCTCTCTTTGTCTGGGTCATGTACAGCACACACAGTACGTGTGTGTGTGTCTCCCTGGTGTTTGTTTTGGTAAAGATAACTTTTTCATGAAACTGAAATAGGCTGAGTGCTGTTAAAAGCGCACACTTTACAATCATGTACTGTTTACCCACAAAACATCAGCTCCCAACAGCAGAGGACAGACAGATCGAGGGAAGTTTAGGAGAGAGTGGGGTGGATGGTTTTGGTTGGAAGAGCTGATGAAGTGGAAAGAAAAATGAGTCCCCAGAGTGACTGCAACACCTCAGCTGTGGGATTTAACAACTGAGGGCCGGTTAGGTAAAGCTATTTATTACAGTGTGCTGCTGTCTGTCAGCTGTGAAACATCTGAGGCTTATTCTAGGCCCTTCTTCATGTAATTAGGATTTGAAACAGGCTGGTCTCTGGACCAAAAAATATTTGAAAAGATGGAATACATAGAATAAAGCACAGATAAGTGCTTCTAAAACTGGTTTAAATTGGTCTTTATTCAGTCTTTATCAAATTAATATGAGGGCATAGTGTTAAAAATAATCCTCTGACTCTGTAGTTTCCCATTAACCTAAAAGCTGAATGATACCTATAGTGTGAAATTATACCTTCTGTAAGTCAATTACACGGTGATTCTTGCTCTCAAGAGTTTAAATTTAATTTTCAGGTTCTATAAAAGTTCTAAAGGCTTGTTAACCAAACCTCCTACAGTGATGAGGTGGGGGTACAGAGACAAACAGCCATAATGTTGCATGGCCTAGACACAATGTCTAGATGCTGAAATGTAGGCATCTAGTGGGCCACCAAGTCTGATGTATAGTGTGCAGCCTCAAAGACAGACACAAGGATACAGGGAATGGATATACCTTTGTAAGAAAATGTCGTTTGTCGTATCAGGAATCAGGAATTAACCCTCACAACCATGATGGTGAAACATTACACTGAAGGTAACTGACACCACAGGCTGGAGAAACTGATCCGGGATATCTACTGACAGAACCACACGCTCATGATGAGTAAGTATCACTGCTCATGAGTATCACATGTCTTTCTCACTTTCTGAGAGGTCCCGATCTTGTGTGTTTATGTAAACAGTCAAGCAGATGTGGGTAGATGAAACAGGATGATCTGACCAGGGAAGTAAAATTCCAATATCATACCATTACGTTACATTTTTCACGCTTTCTGTCCTAAACATTCTTCCTAGTCACATTTTTTTCAATCTTCTGCAGTTGCTTTCTCTTCCTTTCCCATAGAAGCCTAAGAGCAGACAGTAAATGTCACAAGCTACCACTGCCTCCCCACATGGAGCCAAGCTGGCCTAGTTAGGGTTGCTGACTCCCTGCTAGTATGTCGAGAGGAGGGAGTGGGCTACTTTTAGGAGTATCCTTACTTCACTCTGCTCTGCAAATACTCCTTAGTTGAAAATCCATCTCCAGCACATGATAGCAACACTTCAAAAATAAAGGAAAATGCAGGGGAAAGAATATCAAAAGAAGTACTGGAAGATTTACTTGAAAAGCCCTTCACGGAATAGCAAAAATATTGGGATTTTTTCTCATAAGCCCTCACTCGGCAAAGCCACACATTGAATTCAGTACATTGCTCAAAGGGGAAACAGGCAGTATTCGTAGCCACCGTCCACATCCACATTACCCAATAATAACAATAATAATACCATAGGCTTAGGCTTTGAACTGAATCCTTTCACTTCTCTTTCATGCTCTCAGGCGAAGAGTTCTCAAACTCTTTTTAAAGCACAGGACATCGTGCTTTTTGAATTTGTCCTGAGCGGCACGAACAAAGATACTGCAGTCATTGTGCTGACAAGTAAATGAATAAAAAATTCAAAAGAAGAACTTGTCGAACTCTTCACTTCTCTAAGGAGTTCATAGAATCCCTGTAGATAAGCACGTTGCTTGGGGCCAACACGCTGCAAGTTAAGCAGGCACGCAAAGCAAATCATATTTTCACAGGAACAGGTTTAAGATGTTCAGAAATGTATGACGAGCAGATTTTACTTCCATAAATCTGTGTCTAAGTATGAAGGAAAAACCTGGAACACGCTTGATCAAGCTACTAACATTTGTTCGTTTAATGTCCTACAAAGTCAAATAAAAGTATACAGACACATAGCATGTATTGATGTATGCCACAAAAATGTGCCTTCTACCTAATTCCAAACTCTATATTGTAACAACAATCTGATCAGTGGATGAAGTCAGGATGTAGATGAACTTTTTGAAGAAGATGACAGTGATGAGACTCACCAATGCGGTTTCCCGGAGGCCGGCATGAGTCGAGCACTCGAAGCATACGGAAAGGTGACAGCCTCAGTGGGGTGTCTCCTCTCTCCACCATTCTTACCCCCTCTCCCGTTCTAACCTCCCCCGTTTTAAGGTCTCCGACTCTGGGGACACGGGCAGAGCATCCTTGCAGGTTGTCTGCCATATCCATTGCTCCAGTGGGTTTAAAGCACTAACATTTGAAGGTGCATTTAATAATGCATATAATTTCATTAAAAAAATCCACTTCAGTTAAGTCCTGGAGCCCAATCAAACAGTGTGGGTGGCACCCAGGTTTAAGTAGCAGTAGCTGATTAAGGATCCAAGCTTCCTGGGAAAAATCCAATCCTTAGGCTACCTCTGTACTGCCAGAAGAGCACCATGCAGTAAAGAACAGGTCTGACATTATAGGAATTGTGCAGACTGCACAGGCACACTAATCAAAATCCAACAACTCCCTCGGTTGCTACTCCACTTTAACACACTCTCTCTCTTCCTGTGTGTTTTTCTTAGCAGACGTTCCTTCTCTCCTCCCTCTCCTTTCTTGTTCTTTTTCTCTCTGCAGTCGCTCTCTGCGTGCCGACTAAGGAAGGTCAAACACTGTGCAGGTATGCAAAATGCTGCAGAGACAGTCCAACATGTGCAAGCTAGAAACTGTTACAATCTGCCATCTCAGAATAACAGGTGTTCTGTCATCATCTGTCTTCGTCCGGACACAAGCCCGCAAACAAGGACTGTGTGCAAGGACTCACAACGCACTTAACTTGCAGCTCCCAGCAAGGAAAACACAGCCAGACCTTCCCTTTGCCTCTGTCCTTTGTGACTTCTTCATTTGCATTCTTTTTTCTTCTTTTTGCTGATGTTTTTACGCGTCTCTGGCAGATCTCTTCTCTTTGTCCTCCTTGTTCTTCCACTGTTATTCAACACAGCACTCTATTCAGGCTGTTGTGCTGCTCTCCTTCTTTCCACTCCCTCTCCCGTTTAGTCCCTCCTTGCCTCTGGCGCCGCTATCAGTGTTGTCAGTGCTCCTGCTCCCTCCCTTCACCTTGCTATTACTCCCCTCCCTCTCACATGATAGAAATCTCCATCTCTCTCCCCCCTCCATCTGTCTTTATCTCTCCCTCCCTATTTCTTGCTATCACTGTCTGGGTCCAGAGATGGTGTTGAATATCAGTACAGTCATCCCCTTTTTCTAGTCACAAGCCGATGACATTTTCTGCCTGATCGGCCTCTTTCTTGCACTCCATCTTGTTCACCACCTCTTTCTCGTGCTCCCCACCCTCCCTCCTTGTGCTTATCACTCTCTAGTGTAGAAAAATGAAATCCCGAGGCTTCAGAGTGATGCCAATGGCATTCTCTCCGCTCTCCCTTTTCTGCCTCAGTCCCTTCTATATTGACATGAAACACAGGACATGGCAAGCACGCGCTCTTTCCTACACATCCCACTGCACACAGAGTAACTGTTACAAATACAACTCACATGATGCTGACTATTGACTAACGGCTATTAGACACACCTGGAGAGCAAACAGACAATTACATAATCTATACAAACTAACAGCAAGTTCAAAAATAATATTAAAAAACCGAACTAAAAGCATTAGGAGCTGATTAAGGATTATTGAGGGATCATTGGGTTGATATTTGTTACATTTACGTGGTGCGATCAAAAGGTCTGCCGGTAGAACTCAAAAATGCTACCAGATTTAAATTTGGTCAGTTACTTCTTGAAGGTCATCATTTGATGCATCTCATGATCACTTTAGTGCAAAGGCTGTTTTTAGATGAATCCCTGAAAATCCTGCTCACGTTGCACTTGTAGCTCTGCAATACATGCTGGATCTCCTCCTTAAACCTGATTTTCATTTTGTTGAAGTTTGTTCACGTTGCAAGAATGTCCTCTTGGGACCAAAACACCATCTTCAATGCACTGTGTGCTGGCACATGACAGCATGCTGGAACGCAACATACTTCAGGTCATTACTGCTGAATATCCTCTTTCAAAAGATGCCTTGAGATGTTATAGTAAGTCCCCAATGACCTCTCATACAAGGGGCAAATTCATGTTGCACAGCCTTGTTGAACAGCAGCATGCTCCTAATCAGACCTGACTTGGCATATGAAATTTACTAAATTGGTGTAGGATACAATTTGCTCAGTATCTTTGCGCATACAGCTAACCTGGTGCAGCTACAACCTCACATGTGTTAGCAAGAAATGGTGGAACAATATTGGGCATCGGAGGTTGGACTCATAGCAGAGAATGAGACCTGTTTACAATTATGAATAACAATAGTTGTATTTACTGTCTCTGACATGAATTATTGCTAGAGGCAACAGTCAGTGGACACCTGTAGGACTTAATCCTTCCAGTTCCTACCAAATTCTCAAACCTTGCTTACATCCATGATAACTAACATTAGAAAAGTGTTTAGAGAACACAACTGCATCCAAAATGTCAACATGATAAGGTGTTAAATGCCATCGTTTTGCATACTATTCTCAAGGATTCCCACTTCAAAAGCCTATTTTTGACTACTGCAAAATAAAACCCCACCTCTCCCTTGAAGCCAGTGATAGGCTTGTCTTTTAAGCCTTAGCTAACCAAACATGCTCATGTGGAGAGCCTCACACACCCTACATGTCAATAATGATGGACTTAAAAAGACTTAAACTTTGTAATTGTTTTAGACTCTGTAAACATCTTGGGATGTTTGAGACACCATATTCTTAACATGCTTTGAAAACATTTTTTAACCTGGATATGTTGCCTTATTCAAATCGACTTATTTGGGACCATTAAGTACAGAGTAATGGTGATCTACATAAAATTAACAGACACGTATCGATGTACTGCGATGAGCTGCTCAAAACATCAAGAACAAAAGCTCTCAACCCTCCAGCCATCACTGTTTCCCTGTCTTATTAGATTCACAAGTGTAGCTTGTAGAGCTGGGCGATATGACCCAAAATTCATATCTCGATATTTTTTAGCTGGATGGCGATATACGATATATATCTCGATATTTATTTTCTTTAACCATAAAGTAAGAACAAAAGAGAGTTTAGTCAAAGCTGTGTCCTAGATGTCACACAGGCACTTTTATTAACATACAGCGTAGATGTACATGAAGAATTTACTCTAATAAGTTATCAGCGTTTATTAAATAATAATGCTCCATAAATAAAAGAACACAATGTTGTTTTTGTGCATAACAAAAAGCTCACAATTGTGCAGTCAAAATGTAAACTAAAAGATGCTGAGCATAATAACAAAGAGACAGATTTCACAGCTGCTCCCAAGTTCTACTGCATGACTGACAGCCTGCAATTTGAAATCCTCTTAACCGTGTCTCTGCACAGGTGCCATTTATGGTCCTTATACACACACACCGGTAATATTACGTTGAAGCACAGTACGTATCACTCCGCGAGGCAGCACTACGGTAGCCGTAATGCTCCGACAATCTATCAAGCGGTGCAGCTCCGTAGCTCACCAAAGTCGTTGAAACATTTTTTTGACAGATTGCTGTGCTCCCGTCTAGCACATGAAAAACTGTTCGCGATCATCAAGCACAACCAGAATTCATACATAATGCGCATGGTCAACTTTTGAGAGAATGAAAGGATTTCAGCCCGTGCATGGCGTTAGCGTGGTTAGCTCGTTAGCGGGTTAGCTCTCTAACACATTGACGCCGTCCAGCCCCAAGCATGGGGCAATCCATGGTAACACGGAGATTTGCCGTGTTCATCTTGTCGTTGTCTGCAGGTGAAGCTTTGGGGAGGAGGGGAGTTGTTCACTGAAGGAGGCGAGGCCCAGTAACGCAGCCGTATGTACAAAAATGGACGGAAGAGAGGCAAACTTACGGCTCCACAAGTATAGTTATAACGTAACATAGACTATATCGATATAAACGATATTGTCACATCTTATATCTCGTATGAAAATATATCGATATTTTTAAAAAACTCGATATATCGCCCAGCACTAGTAGCTTGTATACATGGAAGGTTTCTGTTTTGCTTTGCAGCCACGTCCACAAAGCTTTTTACTTCCCTCAAGGTCTCTGTTACTGTCACTTTATCTTTCCACCTTGTCTTAAACCACATTTTCTTGACTACATTTGAGCTTCTGTATTGTTTTCACCTCCTTTTTAAATCATAAATATTACAGTATGCCTCCAGACAAATAAAACAGTAAAAATCAAAGTGCATACAACATCCCTCAGGAACAGGCATACATAGAGACGCGCACTCTCAAGGCTGCAGGGTGGGAGAATTTAGACTGCAGTAATTACCTCTAAACCTTTTATCTTCATCTAAGGAATCTCATTATTCAATTACTAAGACCAGAGAGCCTACTGTAAGCTACCGGCTCTGTTTATGCTGGCCGGCTACATCTCAACCCCACACCCTACCCCCACCCCATATATGCAGCTCTGAAAAATACATGCATTCATTAGCAACATCTTCCTTCCCTCAGCCATAAGATTCTCAAACAGCAAGCCACCCTAACACACATAAAAAGCTTATAAGACCGACTACATAAAAGGAGTCCACTCCATTGTTCTTCCTAAAACCAATCCGGGAGGGAGCAAATGGATGGATGAGAGTGTATGCAGCGAGGCAGAGGACTACAGCGATTAATACAGCGTTAATGCATTACATTAAATCCCTGGCATAGACAACGCGGTCTCTTGTGGTACGGGTGGAGATAAGGGTGGTCTTAACAGGGTGCCAGCTTTTATCTTTTGCACCATTCCAGTCTTATTTGGAGGTTAAATACAGTATTTTGATGTGTGCAGAGGGAAAGAGACAAATACAAAGGGGGAAAAGGAACAAGAGAAGACTTCTTTGACAGTACTGAAAAACAGGAGTCTGAGACAGGTTTTGAGAAAAGCAGGCAGCTTTTAGCACAGCCCTTTTGCAGTAAAAACAGACGGGAGGACCAGCTAATCCCCAACCGTGTAACTACAATTAGAGCGAGCGAGAGACAGAGAGAGAGCAAGAGAGCGAGACAGAGAGAGAGGAAGACAAAAAGATGAGGTAGTGGTGAGAAGTAACACTGAAACTGCATTGCTCATCTTTCCTGACTGTAAGTACAGTGTGCTGGGAGTGGGTGTTGGCCTAGATAGCAACAGATATAATAAACCTGTAATACCTTTTGGACCAAACACATATAACCCCACAGCCCATTTACACAAATTAAAAATGTATTAAATTAAACTGATACAATGCAAGTTGGACAAACACAGGGGGAAAAAGTGAAAGGGTGGATAATCTCTTTAGCGCAGCAGGAACAAGAGATTGCATCATCATGTCACTCTATTAAAGGGTGCAACGTGCTCTGACTGCTGAGTGGCACACAGTGAGTCAGCGAGACCAACTAGTGGGAAACACACACACACACACACACACACACACACACACAGTACCTCTTAACATTTTAAACTATACCTTATCAAGACCTAAATAATAGAGTAGCCTTCTTTCTAGGCTGAGTCAAGTCTGTCCTTTTAGGAGCTTTTGTACACTCAGTGGCACCCATGGATTTCCTACAATGAAGTCACTGCCAGATCAACAACTTGTGGGCTCAAGAAGGTACGATGGTAGACAAACCAATGCATAGTTTTTCTACCAGAAAACACTGATAGCTTTTTTAAAATATGTAAAATATCCCTGAATCTCATAATGAAATGAAACGTTTGGTTTGTTTCTATTTAAAAAAAGCACTGTTATCTTAACAATATCATCAATATCGACATATAAGCTTTAAAAATATAGTATCAGTATATTCAAATTGGGAAAAAAGCAGTATTACTATTATTATTATACAAGTAAGGCACCATGCAATAGTACATAATCAAATAGAACCCTCCCCTATGTTGCAGTATCTGTTTCTTCATTAGGATCCTTTTAGTTTTATCCAAGCATTGTCTAATTATCATATTCCCAGCTCACAGGATTACAACAAACCATAAGCTGCTGTTATAAGTCTAGTTCCCTTCATCTAAAGCTCAGTGAATGCAAGGAGTCTCATTGCGGTCCATCTCCATCTCGCAGGGTATTCACAATACAAGTCTGATGTGACTTCTGAAGGAGCTGATGTGAAAAACCCTCCTACCATTCCTCCTCACGCTCTTTTTCATTTCTACCTCTCATTCTCTCATAAATCACAGTTTTCTAAGCTTTATCTCATTCGAAACCCATCTCCGGCATGATCATCCTCATCTTTTCTTTCCATCCATCCCAGACTTTCTTTTCTTCGGTACGTTCTGCCCTACTGCTCCTGATATAACCCGTTCTGCCATGGTGGGAAATGAGATTACTGGGATCTATATAGCCACAGACCACATTACATAATGTAGACAGAAGGAAAAAGTAATTGCATGTGAGTGCTGTGAGCATGTGTTGTATGTGCGTGTTTGTAAATGTTGGATTAAGGTCATTAGAGTTTTATCCCTCCACCCTCATAGTAAGTGTTGCCAGGATAGAAAAGTTGTTTCAGTAAACACTGTTTTACACTTAATGAAACCAAGTAAGATATGCACACACACACACGTACACATGCCTCGCCTATAGAAAGCAAAACTGACACGAGTTCAGTACGTGACTATTTCAAACCAGAGGTGGCAGTATTACTCTGGCCTGATATTTTGTGCGGGTCAAGGTTTATATATTATACAGCTGCAACAAGAATCCTATTGGATCATCTATATTGCTAAATATGACCTCAGCATTAACTACATTTTTGCAAAAGTAGATAAAGTTAATCAATTTTACAAACCCAAATGCACAACTGAATGTTATAATGTTTCTAATGAAGTTGTGGTAAAAAGGTGCGTATACTTCTGGTGCCTTCCAGGGCGGGGTCTGGTCAGTTTGCTCTTCGTGTCATTTGTGTTTTATTTGCTTTCTTTTTTCTAAATCTTTAAAACAGTCAATATTTAAGCATGAACACTGTGTCCCTTATTACTTCCTAGTTCTCTTTCACAAAGTTCTGTATTGTTCACACTCAGATGCATCTTGTACACAAAGCACATGCTCACAACACTCACATGCAGAAAAGGGCAAAACACAGAAAACACGTGACTGAATGACACTGAAAACACTGAGGAAACTGACTTGTCAAAGCAGCAATGTTCACTGTGGTTATCTGATCGTTTTACACAGGTGCATCATTGAACATGAACTTATGATGTAACTGTAAAAGCCAGTTTGTATAATAAGTGCTTTATACAGTGCTATGCAAAAGTGTTTAGCCACCCCTCATTTCTTTATATTTTGCTAGGAAAATGGGAAACACATGCAAACGTAAGTGAAGATACATTATGTAAGGCAGAACAGAGTGTGTACAGTTCACAAATAGTTAGTATGTTGTGCACGTGCATGTGTGTGCGATTCAGGTGCCTTCGAGATGGTATTGCATCTGTGAATCAAAATCTGATGGTACTCTTCTGTGTCCATAATTCTATGAATTTAGTCATCCCAGCTACCATAGAACGAGGGGCAGAGTACACCTCGGACAGGTTGACAATCTGATGCAGGCTCATTTTCCAGTTTCCTCAATTTCTTTAAGGACACACTGCACACCATGCTGAAATATGCCAGGTTGTGGGTAAATAGCTCTTTGCTAGTGCAAAAAAACTATTTTATCCCTGTCAAACTGTCATATTTGTTATTTTTTATAGATTCAATAGACATTTTTTGTTACTAATAACAATGATTACTATCAATTTAAAACTGGAACTTTGCTAAGAATTCTTTTATCTGTAGACACGATAATGGTTCATCCTTGAGTTTGGTGCATTTTTTGCTTGAAAAGGTAGGAATAGTGTTAGTGGTTAAATAGCTTAGGTTAGTGTTAAATAGCTCAACAGACAAAAAAGGAAAAAAAAGAAACAAGGAAACCGTTCCTCTGAACATGGTCAAGGACTGGGCTATAAACGAATGAAAAAGCAGCCAATGTACAAAGAAAATTTTAAAAACCTCCAAAAAGCCTGGAGAGCTAGCGTTCAAGATCACTTCAAAATTACAAGAAAGACACGCTCCTTGGAATCAAAATATAAGAAAATGAGCGGCACTCTGCACAGCAATGTATTAGACAATTCAATTAAATGCTTGTAGTGGCATACAGAGCAGCATAAAATATGAATAATTATGAATATTCAGTACCTTTTGTATGTTTCTTTGTTTGCTTACAGGTTTCCGTGTGTCTGTGTATGTGTGTGTGTGTGTGTGTGTGTGTGTGTGTGTGTGTGTGTGTGTGTGTGTGTGTGTGTGTGTGTGTGTGTGTGTGTGTGTGTACCCAGAGATCCAGTCCTGTGCAGGCTCAGGAAGGCTCTGTCTCGTTCTAGCCCCCCACCTGGCTCTCTGCGCAGGGCGGTGCGGCCCAGATGACCAGCATATTGACGCAGGAAGGAGGGAGCGCTATGGGAGGCGGGAGGGTGTACAGAGCACACCACCATGGGCTCTGAGATTCACAATGTAGACAGACATACAAGGAGAAAGAGAAAACAAAAGCAGAATAGAGTCCCATAGTGGATGCAAAAGAGAACAGAAAACTCAGAAGGGGAAGACGTTGATCAAAGAAAAGAGAAAGGGGTTCAGGCGAGAGGAAGAAAACAGTGAAATAGAGAAAAAGATGACAGGAATTGTAAAATGGAATGAGAGAAGAAAAAGATGACACAAAGTCACACACAGACAGGCACAGAAAGGTAGCAGAACATGTAGGAACAGTACAATATGTAGTAGTAATAGATAAAAGGCTGGGAATGCACACAGCTCCTGTAATCATGCTGTAATCAATCTGTAATTATGTGAGGAGCCGCTGTAGCACGGAAACAGAAATGAAAATAGAAAGTGTACGAGGCATAAGGCATGCATCGTGGAAAATCTGTTGAGTCATAGAACTCACAGTGAAGTAGCAGCAGAAAGAAATGCAGACATGCACACATAAAACTTGCAGACACACTGTAGGAGACAGGCCACAGAGGTATGGGAGTGATAATAATCATTGATGTAAGGGCTACAAGAGATTTTTGGTTGTCTGTAGTAGGAAAATGAACGCCTAAAGGTCAAAAACTCCTTCCTTGAGTTTTCCAAAGCAAAGCACCTTAACTGAGGACGTCTACATGCAGCATACATGTACTGTCAGCTTTCTTTCACACAGATTAATGTGTAATTATTACATTCTGTTAGTAGAGTGTGGGTGGAAGCCCACACGACACATCTCCTAGCTTTCAAATAATTCTCTTAAAATTGCTCTTCAAATTTCACTCAAATCACCAAGCAAAGGTAAATTCACCACCCGAGTTTCTTTTTTCTGTGTTTTACTTCAGCAAAACAAGCAAACTGGTCCAGTAATACACGGACAGAAAGGATCTGCAGTGAGCACGAGCCTTGACATTGCTTCTCATTAGCAAGAAAAATGTGAGAATTATTTTCTACCACTCTTTTGTACAGTTTGACTTATATAGAGAGAGATGTCTGTGCACCCAGGGGGAGAAGGGGAGGATACAGCAAGGGAAAAGGACAGAAGGAGACAGTAATGTAGAGCAGTTGGTTAAAGTTTAATGTCTCTCCTCATCACTTGCTCCATTCCACTCCTTCTCTCACTTGCTAGCTGGACTCTTTGGAAATGACATCGCTTTAGCTATCAAAAACAAAAGCAAGGGATGTAAAAATAGAATGAAAAGCAGAAAGAAGCCAGTAAGCAAAAATGAATGGGGTAGAGTTATAGATGCTGCAGCCCAGGAGCTGTAGTGACAGCAACAAGCAAGCATCATCGCTCCTTGCCAAGCGGCCAACAGAACACAGCTATATTTGAACACTAAGGCTTTGTTGTTTTGTTTTTGAGCTGACACAAAACCATCTGCCAAAGCTGAGACAACCTCCTTTCTCCCTATGTTCTGACAAACACATACAAAGATAGTGTCTGGGTGCGAGGTCTCTGATTCTTCCAAGTGGGACCTGCAGTCACGGACGATGCCCAGCAGATGGCACCCAGAGTGTCTTAGGATGACACTGTTTTTCAGACTTTCTTCTAGAAGCAAAGACCTTTTCTTTCTCTTGTGTGAAAACATGAAGAAACAAACAGTGTGTCTGAGTTCTGACAGATTTGGCAATTCCTACACATTCCCAGCGTACACTGCCATTCAGTCTTGATGACTGAGTGGTTAAGTTAACTGGATTGTGAGGTTAATTGTGATGAAGACTGTGGTAAAGATGATGATAGTTAAAATGGATGGCTTCAGTGGGTTATAGAAGTAGATGAAGCTACCGTGAATGTGTTTTTGTTTAGCATTTGCATGTCTGTATGACTTTATGAGAGTAGTGGACATAAAAAAAAGTGACAAACACACATTTAAACAGGCACATAAAGTTTATGAGATATTTGCATTAAGAAATGTATTATCTCTGGGAGGACATCAGTGTAAATGAATGACATAAAGTGAGGAAAAGTGAAAGATCTGCTCCCTTAATTCTGTATGACCTTCATCCATCATAAAGGACCTTTGCTTTAACCCTCTCCACCTACGCCATCATTTAGTTATTGCTTGCTCTTCTTGTACTGAATAAAAGCTCTAAATGAAGTCATAAGGTCTTGAAATGTTGCAAAACAAGAGCAGGTGTCCTTTAATAACTGCAGTTGCATGAAAAGAAAATCAGCATAACAGATGCTGGAGTCAGACTAGACACTGTGCAACTCCTACAAGGGTTATGGAGGTGACACATCTATTCTTTATCATAAGGACAATATAAACTGTTTGTCTGTTTCTTCTGCTATACACTGTGTTACTGTAATTCCAGTATATAGATAGGTGCACACAGTGTAGCGTAGCTGAGCATCACAAACACACTACATTTCAGTAACAAACATTTTAACTTGGTTTTGTGAGCTGTTAATTTAACTGTAGGTCTCTGTGCACAGACTTTATGTCTGAGTGCCGATGCTTGCTAAGGTGTTTGCATGTACATGTGTGAGGGCACTTGTTCACATCTCTCACCATTGTCCCTAGCTGTGGATGCCTCATCCAAGGCCATCTGTTCTGCAAGTTCGGACAGAGAGTCATCGACGGGCCGAGCGCTGCGTAGAGACATGGACAGCCTCCGCTTGATGATCTTCATCCTGTCCATCTTCTCAGTCACACCACCGGGGCCCTCAGGCCTGACGGGGGGAAGAAAAGCACCACCTTCATTATAATTATATAATCAAAAGCACTACCTGCAGCATGTTCAGAGCTGTCATTATCACTATCGGCAACCACCACATCCATGCTAACCTGTTATAATATCACTGTGCAGGTAAACTACTGCAGTGCAACCCGTGCGCATTTTCTGCATTTCGTTAAGCTCCCAGAGATTGTTTGCTCATACAGCCTGTGTCCTCATTGTTATGTATCCCAAGAGCAAACATTGCAGAATAAAAGACAAAGAATGAGATGAAGAAACCCACAGAGGGGTAGAAAAAGAGAGAAAAAGAAATGTACAAACAAAAAAAGTACAGAAAATAAAACCAAACTGCTGACAATGCAACTTCCCGGAGGTTTCAGACCAGAGCAGCTTTCCCAGATGAGCTGTGATTGACAAACATTTCCCTCGGTGGTCCATCAACTACATGCGATGAATTAATTGCATATGAACTGCAGTCTAAAGTATTATCATACGACACATCTACAGCAAATCCTTCAATATTCCATTTTAACCTACTGTTCATATGATAACCAAACTGATGGAAAGTTAGTTGTAAATACCACACAGTGTCTATGCATCTGCAGGACAGAAGTATCCCATCCTTAAAATAAATGTGGACAAAGGGACGTAGCGTTTTTACACCAAAGTGCTCAGTGATGCACCCACACTGTGTGTATTTGTGCTTGTACACCTCTTTGTAAACCTCAGTGAGCTTTCAAAGTTATATATTGTTTAGGGCGCCACTCAGTAGACATTTATTGTCTAGTTCATGAGTGTATGTACAGTAAATGTGCCTTTGCATGTGTGTAGTTCTGTGTGTGGAAGTCAATTTGTTACGTCTTCTACTCTCTGCCTTAATGGCCTGAAGGTAGGCACAGCTATGGCAGAGTATTCCTGTCTCCCTTCCACTTCCTGCTCCTTCTATCAAACCCATAAGGGCTTGTGAGCTGGCACACAGAAGTGCGCACACATGCACTCACACACACACACAGCGACATGCACAAATACACATTGCACCCACTGCCTTTCTCTTTGTGTCCAACTTTGGAGGCCTCTACAAAAGCCATTCATCCTTTCAGGCTCTACGTCTTTCAGGCCTATTAGAGAAAACTAGTGCTCAGAGGGAATTCAAACATTAGCACTGGGGACAACTGGCCTTTTTTCACCAGAAGATGTGCTTAGGACATTGCCTCTGCCAGTATACATGAGATTAGTTAGATGTCGTTTACACCTTAGCTGCAAGCGTTTCTTTGAAGATAAATAAAAGCCAAAGAAGGGAACAAAAAAAGAGCAAAAAGAAAGTAACTTGTTTATTTTGTATCATGCGGTACATGGATTATCAGTATGCAATAAATCCCCCGCCCCCCCAATCCTCATTTGCATGCTTTCCCAGACTTCATTAGAGAAGGTGGCTGCTTGGACAAGAAGATTGGGTTCTCCTCACGTAACCTTGGAGTGACTATCCATTAATTTTCAGGAATAAATAAGTCATATTAGGGGGAAACACTTGAGATATAATTTTCTGCCTATTACCCAGATAAATAAATGCCAGTGTTATCATTAACACAGACAGATATTGCTGGTATCCAGGCAAGCAAACACACATAGACATAGACACACAGGCACACAACAATAACCAATTTCCCAGTCTTCCTCTTATCTGGGTTGAATTAGCATGGACGGTAACACAAATCTCAGCATCCAGTGGGTCATACAGAGAAACACTTCTGGGTATCTCTGTTTGTATAGCAAGTTAAGATTTCCAGTTTTATTATAGAACAACAAATTAGACTGTTACACAAAATAAACACATAGCATTCATTATAAATATTTCTTTTTATGAAAATATAGCTTACTTAATCCTCTTTAAATTGTAAAGTTTGTTATTTTTAAAGATGTTTTTTCAGGAAATTCAAGACACAGACAGATTTTTTTTCCACTTAATGAGCTTTGTTTAATAAAACTATGAAGCTAAGGGTATACCACATTTTATTCTTAATGACAATATAAGATGTGTTCAGATGTTCCGGAGCGACTAAATGCAACAGTGATGGTCAAGAATGAAATGTCTTGACTGTGCACTGGATTTTGAGTCTTGTCTGATGCAGATGGAGCTGCAAGTGTGAAGAAGTTGGCAGAGCCCCATCCGTGAATGAGATGGGACATGTGGCTCCAGGCTGCAGCATGTGCAGACGGACACCTGGCAAACCACAAATAACTCTGCTATGCATAACTCCCACTTAATGGAGGGACGCACTCCAGATGACAAAGGCTACACTCATTCAAAAGCATAACAAGCACTGGTGTTTTAGCTCTGAAAGCAATACAGAGCATAAACTCACATGCATTAAGAAGGGCTGTGTAATAAAACAACACAAGAGATCAAAGGTCAACGGGGTAATTGATATAAAGCAGGAAAAAGATAAAACCTCTGACTTTCTACCGCACTGTGCATATGTGTTTTCACATGCATGTGTGGGGTGGTTGCATGGATATTGTAGCCTGGAGGTGAGGTGAACTGAAAGACTCCTGAGGAGGAAAGAAGAGGAACAGTCTGATTTATTCAAGACACACCATTTGGGTTGCTAGGTTACAGGCCCAGACTGGAACCGCAGTTTCTGTCTATGAGGTAAAGAGAAAAGGAAAAGCGAGAGAGAAAGGGGCAAAAAAAAAAAAAAGCTGATAATTCAGAATTCGCATCTCTCAGTACTGACACCCAAACATGCCAGTGTCAGCTTCAGAAACTTCCTGCCAAACTTTGTGGGATGAGAGCATCACGTAGCGTCATTCAGCCAACTTGGCTCTAGGATTATGCCAATTATGACTTCTTCAGAGGAAAAGTAATGAATGGACCACAGGGCTGATGCCTGCACAATGAATGTGTAATATACACACAAGCTAGCTGCTGTCTGATGCATTCATAAAACACACATGCACACACACACAGAGTATTTCAGCTGTTTGTGTGACCATGGTCTCCATTTTCTTCAGCTATATTGTCTTACATCCAGCACCTATTTTTCTTTTTCTTTTCATCAAAAATAAACAAGCATTATTCTGAAATTCAATGACACATGAATCATACGCATGCATGCATACACATGCAAAGTGGCAGAGTGGAACAGGCACTCAGTGCCACTCCAATGCCACAACATTGTTTTTGCACAGCAGCCTGGGGATGCATGAGTAATGCACGAATCTGCCCAACTACAGAATCCTACACACATCCACCCAGACAATAGTCCCTTCTCATTATAAACCCAAGGGCTTCTTGTCTGCATCCCATCACTAAATCTGAATCTCCGGAGACAGATTAAGAGAATAATATATGGAAAGAAGTTGAATGAACAAGCAGAACAAGACTCAAAACAAATAAAACATATTGGAAAAGACTGAGCAAAAGATCTGGAATGTCATTATGTGCCATGAGAGGAGAAGAAAGTGTGACTGTATGATTGTTGGCAGATCTGGCTCATGAGGATCAGAGAAAGTACAGAAAGATTAGTACATGTTCATTTCAGCCTTCGCAATGTGACTGTTATCATTATCATGATATTAATACAAAGGGACTTTAGATACATAAATGGCAAATATATAACTTTTAATCTTACTTATTTCTTCAGACATAATATTATGATAACATCATAACATAGATGCAGGCCTATACACAGAAGTAGATCCGAATAGCTCATTTGGGAACACTGGAAGAACACTACATTAAAATACTGTCATTTATGGAAAGTTGGCAGAGTTTAACTTCTAAATAACTTTCCATCCAAAACGTTATCATTATGTAACAAGAACAATAATAATAAAAAAAGAATACACTGTTCTGAATATAAACTACCTTATTCGATTATAAAAATGAACAACATTCAAGAAAATTCTTCCTACTGTGTAACGAAGTGATTTCCTGACAACACATCCCGACTTTGAAATAAAGAATCCTTTGCCAAAGGAAAAAGAGAGCAGAAGGGCCAAGAACTCATGACTACAAATTAAAATACATATTCAAGATTATCACGGGATTATTACTGTTCGTGGATTATTAGTGTCATTTTATTTTAGTCGGGGTGCATTGCAAGGGCAAAAGAAGTAACGGATGCGCGCTGTGTTCAATCTGGACATCCCACTTTGAGATGTCCATAAATTATTTAGCGCACAGTGATACTCCCAGCACACTTTGAAGAAATAATGTGAAGCCCTGCGTTTGCCGGTGACGTTAATTGTTCAGCATGTGCGGTGTGGGTTTATGGCGAACATCCACGAGGTTATCGACAGCACTGCAGGACCGCAGCACACTCTCACTGGACTGTCACATATGGGGACGAGATATTCCGTACAGTCTCGACGTGACTGCGGGCAGAGCGCACACAAGTGAGCAGCACAAAGCAGCCCCCACACAGCACCACGTACAGCAAACACGCCAAACATACACGGTGGCGCTCCGGCTCGGGCCTGGCTGGGAGATTCCTCCACCTTCCAGGCCTTTTACGCTTTCGGCCAGTTCCTCTCTCCCCGTGTTTTCCTGACGCGAGTGTCCGGTAGGAGGAGAATCCGGCAGGGCAAAGAAAAGTTAAACATCCGCCAAGCAAGCTCAGAAACTCTGAAGAAAGGGGGGCTGGGGTCATCTTTGACGCTATCCTGACCTTTAAGTTTCTATTTGAACGGCTTAGGGCGCCGAAATGGTTCCAGACTTTAGGCTCTATTGCTCAAGGGACTTAAATTTGTATTGGACTTTGGTGCCCGTGTCGCCATTTAACATCGGCTTTATCTGCTACTGCGATTCAGTTTTCTGCAGTGATCTGTTTACAGCAGTTCCACACAGACGCGCAATCTGACCCCGGTCACGCCAACTTATAAACGGCATCTTTGTTTAACGACTCGAAAAATAAGCCTACCTGGAACGTCAGGTGATCGGACACCCGCGGTTGAGTATCGATGCTGGTTATTACACAGTCAGGGCGACGACACGACCGAATATAAACAAACAAACGGAAAAAAAACCGCTGCCACTGACCTGCTAGTCTTTCTGCTGCAGGAGACTATTGTTCCACTTCTGTATGGTAATCCAGGCAGCACGTTGGGATGAAGCCACTGCGACAAGTTCCTCCAACTACTTTGCTGCAAAACAAATACACCAGATCGCCTCCAGTCCTTCAAATAATTCGCATCGGAGCGCCGTACGGTGTGTCGCAGTGTCCGGTCGCTTGGACGGCTACATAGCTGGTCCGCTGTATTTCATTTTTCGCGTTAACTTTCGCTCACAAACTGCACCGTCCCGTCCGGTGATGATCAGCCATATCGCTTCTGCTGCTGCTGTGTAGATCCCAAGTGGAAGCAGTGGCGTGATCCCGGAAAACGCCGCAAGGGGTGTGCGTGTGTGAGATACACTGTGAACGTGTGCGTATCGGAGCCTTTCAACATCCACCCCCAAAACCACCAACTCTTAACAGTGTCTTTCTCAGGAAAAAGGGGGAGGTCAGATAGATTAATTCAGGGTATCACCGTCACCGGGGAAATTAGCTTTCATTATCCAAACCCCGTTCCATCTAAATATGCACCTCAGAGAAAATTCCTAGTGAATAATGCATGGATATTATGGAATTTCAGCAGAATGATCCACCCCTGCATAGTTGGCATCCACATCAAGGAAAATACTGCCAAGTTTCGCTTGGCAGCATCAAACAAACACTCCCGAAGATCCGTAATTGTGAAGGCTAAATTAATCATTTAGCTTCGTGATCAGACTGATTTTATTCGGCAGGGATTTTTTTTTTTTTGGTTTGTTTGTTTTTTGTGAGTTTAATTACACTCCTTAAAAGCCCCGTTACATACAGTAATGACCTTATTAACATTATCAGCTTTATTCTCCTTTTAATGTGGCTACTTTAGAACATACTTGAACAGCTTCGCATGCTTTTGAAGCGAATCATTAAAAAAACAATACGTTATTACAGGTGATCCCTTTGTTTTTAGAGGTGATCACCTGGATTCCCCACCAATTGCGTGGGAAATCATAGATGACACAGCAAACAGTTGATGGGGATAACTCTGCCTGCTGAACTTCATCGCCACCACGTGGCTAAAGCAAGAAGCAGAAGCCTGCATTCACATATAAGACAAATTCATTCAATTGAGCAAATTCTACAGGGACTGTTTAAAGCAGTCCCTGTACACTTAGCACGCATAGAAGGAGAAAAAAATTGTGTCTGGCTTCTAAAACTGCACCAGAACATTGCCTAAACTCTGTGCAACTTATTGCAACAAAATAAGGAACTACAGCTTAGAGTATATTTTGAAGTAAAATTAAATAATAAACACATTTGAATATGAATGTAGGAAGCATTAAAAAACAAAAGTACACAAATCATAATAACGATCAAGTAAAATAATTCCAGATATGCCATAGAATTGTTTTCTTATTAACATCAACAAAGGCACATGAAAGGGCTCCCTGTACATTTCCAAACCATACACCCCCTATCCATTAAATTCATCTGCCATAAGAAAATGCCACAAACAAATATATCTATAGAGCAGAAGTAAATGGTTCTTACATATCTTACTCTTTAAAATAAATATGTTCTCACATGACAACCATCTTCCTTTTATTTTCCAGCTTCTCCCTTTAGGGGTCCCCACAACATATCATCTGCCTCCTTCTCACTCTATCACTAGCATCCTAGTCTGTCACACTAACCCTCTGCATGCCCTCTTTCACTGCATCCACAAATGTCTTCCTCTTCCTCCTGCCTGGCAGCTCCATCTTCAATATTCTTTGCCCAACAAATCCACTATTCCTCCTTTGCACATGTCCAAACCAGCTCAGGCTTACCACTCTTATATATAAATAAACTTAACAAATTTTACAGCATTATACAATAAATGTCTGCATTGCTTATCAAATTACAAAACACTCTTGAGCAGACAGAAGAGTATAATCTCATTAGCCCCACATCATCATATGATGATTTTTTTTATTAAGCAGAAATTATAGCTATGCATTCAAAAAACAGTGAATAACAAGTGAATAAATGCATAATATTATAATTCGAAGACAAATCACAGCTTGTGTTAGAGAATGAATATATACTTATAATTAAATATAAGCTGTGATTATTGATTTTGTTACACAAAGTGTAATATAGTTAATTAAAAGATGGCCTGAGTCTGCATTTATTTTATGACTAATCGGTAAAATGTGGACAATAGAAAAGTTTCCAGAATCAAAATATCTTAGGTGCTGCTTTTGATTTTGTTTGCATCTGTCTCTGTAACCTCCCCTCTTTGCAGACTACTTATGCTGGCCTCAGTGACATTATAGAATAGATGCGTAACACTCAAAAATCGATGGAATTAAATCTATGAATTTCATATAACCAAAAATGTTAGAAGCAAAATGGGGGGAATGATTATTAAAATACTGTTTGGGGAAAAAGTTATAAAACTTTTTAAGCAGTTTTTGACTTTGAATAATTTAACCGGTTATTAATATAATTGTAGTTGTTATGTTTCAGTAATAATTAAAATTAAAGCAAAGTTAGATAATGCTTTAAAATAACTGTCCAACAAATGTGGTTGTTGTTTAGCAAGACACACTTTACCAGGAGTTTGACACAAATAACCTGAAGAGTAAATTTTAGCTTATTTCAGATACACTTTAGAGGGAATACTGCACTTTTTTTTCTCCCAGAATGCTTATTTCACTACTACATATTAACATTTTACAGCTTTTAGGGTAATAAAACGTGAACGGTGCAGTATTAAACTTGCAGTCACTCTGTAAGAGTTGTTGCACCAGGCAGTTCCTCTCTAAACCTCTCAGACGGTCAACTGCGTGGAGCCTGAAGAAGTAAAATCATGGGGACCAAAGTAATTCAGCAAAGCTTAGAGAAAAGTCGAAAATAATTTAAAACGAGTAATTAAATACAAGCTCTTATTGTTCGGCTGTGCGCCATTAGAGGCCGCTATGGATTTACCAAGACTTCCGAAACGACGACCTGCTCCATCGTGACTCTTTGGCTTGTCCGTCCTGTTGTTAGGCAGGTTGTCAGGGGCAGCACATCTGTTAGCTAAAGGGGGATTAGGGTACTTCAGTTAATGATGAACTATATATTAAACGAAGTACACGGCTGTGGGCATACCTGCTTTTTTGCGCGAAGCTGTCTGACTTCTTTGACTGAAAGTGGCAGAGACGACAAGGTTTATTTTTCTCGAAACAGTCAGAGGTTTAACGCCGAGTTTGCTACATAGGTAGCTAGCTAGTTGAGGTTTACTAACGTCAAGCCATCAGACAAACCAAACCTGGTTGACTTTTGCAATAACTTTACACAATACTTATACATATTTATATCCAGCTTTCAGTTGGTGCAATAATAATTATAATAATAACATGGAAGCCGCTCAGGAATATCTAAAAGAGCAGAACGAATTTGACGACAATGACGAACCTTCATCTTTACCTTACAATTCCCCGTTTCGCTCCACTCGTCTACACATCCAGAGGAGTAATGTCTGCTCTCGGGCTTATTTCGTCGTGGTCATGGTCTTCTTTCATGTTTACATCCTAAATGTTATCGCCCTGCTGCTCTACGTGCACTACAACAACGGGCCTGGGGATCTTGTGAGTGGAGACGGAGGGTCCTCAGCTGCTGACAGCGATAGTGGGAAGAGTCTACCCCATCCTGCCCCGTCCTCCAGAGAGCTGCATGTGGAGGACTACAGTCAAAGCTTCAGTCTCCCTCGCATTGAGGGGATACGGGTAAGAAACGGGGACAATATCGGTATGATAGTTTGACATTTCGACTGAAAGATTATTGCTCCCATATACATTACTTCCTGTAAAGTTAAGTCAGTATTTCTTTCTAGTTAAAACAGTTTCAACTGCATTTAACCAACCTGAAGTATTTAAACATGTAAAGTAATTGGTGTGACATGGAAGTGCTATAGCAAAAACCATTGTGTGTGTACACATACTTGGCCAATAAAGCTGATTCTGATTATGTCTTTTGTGCGTCTGCAGGTTGGACATGTTCAGAGGGTGTCTCTTGTCCCAGACAAAACACATGAAATGAAGACGCTTAGTCTGAAACCATTGCTGTTTGGTAAGCCTTGCAAATAAAGACCAGGTGTAAAGAAACTAAAAAAAAAATTGTATATTTTCTATTTAACATCTTTTATTTCTTTGAACTACTCTGCCTGAGTGGCACGGTGCAGCTGATATTGATTGAGCACTGTAGTTGTGACCCTCTTACTGTCTGGTAATTTTTCCTGAACCAATAGTTTGGATATGATTTGGAAAAAAAACCCAACAAAACAACAAATGAAACAAGAAAAGGTTTATTTACAGGCTTATGATTTAATTCTAAACATTGTCCCCTAACCACAGCTGTTTAGTGCTTGTTTCAGTTCAAGTCAGCTATTCGACTTTTTCTACCTAAACATATAATCCTAGTTTCTGCATCGGTATTGTTTCCACTTGCGTGCAGCTGCCATCAGGTTCTTGTCTTGTTTCTGCCAGGCGAAAGCTTTGTTGACCACCAGGCGCTCCCCTTGCACTGTTCCTGTCACAAGAAAGGTGCCGCCTCGTGGGTGTTGGCGTGTCATGTTCCTCACGCAGGTGGCATCTCTCTCCAGCCACAGCTCGATGCGCGAGCGCAGCTGACCACCTAACAAGGGTCCCTGCTTCAGGACGTCCAGTTTACCAGCCAGTGAGAACTGAGATAGACTGACTGGGCTGTATTTGAGCCTTGTCAGTCGTAGTTTCACGACTGGGAAGATGGCAGATAAGCACAAGTCCTTAGTCACATTTACTGTTTATCGAACCTTACATGTGTGTGATAATTATAAAATCAAAAAATATATATTGATACTCACCAAAATCACTCCTACAAAAAGTCTCAAGTAAATCATTTGATGAGGAGGCCTCTTCCAGCTCACAGTCCCGACAGCTCGCCTGTGGCGCTGAAATAGTTAAACCACTAATTGAATCACTTGTTGAGTAAAGTCAGCATCAGCAGGTGTGTCTGCGTAGCTAGTTTCTCACCTCTACGCCCTGCTGTGTCAGCGGTGGTGTTAGTGATGGAGGAGATACACATGAGATGGTCCGCGGGATACTGGTCACACCGCAGAATTTCGGGCCATGGGTAGCCATAGCAACTCATGATCGGTGCGCAGCTGTCCCGTACGGATTCACACAAGCTCCTGCAGGGTGAGATAAATCTGATGAAGAAGAGATGGAGAGGAAAGATGGGCAGCAATTAGTAGATGAAGGGGTTGAAATCAATACCACAGTGCTGGACAACACAACACTTGATTAAAAGAGATTTGGTCCTTGTTTTTTTGTTCTTCACACCTGAGACTGCTAATGTGATAAAGAGGAGATTTAGTTTTTTTTGGTGGCCTGGATTCTCTGTGAAATCAGGGCTTTCCCGCTGAGACTGCTGCACAGTTTGCATAGTTGTCAAAAGCGTTATCCCTTGATGACTGTGCTCCTAAATAACATTTTCATTAACCTAGCATTTTGGAAATTTCTGTTAATAAGTCTGGAGCTACTTGTGGTTATCTTCTGCTTTCAGCGATCATGACTCCTGCAGTATTACACTATCCAGTCCATTTCTAAACAAAAACATGGGACATAACGATTCCTATAAAAAGTCAGATTAATATGAAAAAAAAAAATTCTAGTATAAAAGATATATGAAAACTTACCTGTCAAGGCAGATGGGAGCAAAGAGAGAGCAGAGGAAGATGCGGGCATCAGGGTGGCACTCTCTGGCAAGGAGTGGCAACCAGCTGGCGCTCTGTTGTACAGCCTCAGCAGGAGTCTCGTGGCCCAGCAGGTTGGGCATCCTCATGGTGTTATAGCCAATGTTTTGGCACAGGGCCATCCCTAATGGGATAGAGACACAGCGAGAGGAGCTGCTGGGTTCCCATAGTTCGTCTTCGCTGATAGAAAGTGTGGACTTGAAGTTACTAATACCAGGCTCTCCTAGAACTTCACTATCCCCTCCTGGATATACTCTTGGTTTAGAAACACTGGTATCTCCTAATCCAGTTTCACTGTTGTCCACAATACTCGCCCTGTGTCCCTTGTTCTTTACCCCAGATCGAACCTTACCCTCTGCCCTCACTCGTTCCTCCATCCCTGTACTTACTCTCCCGGTACTCACCGCTAATAGACTAATAGGCCCAGCAAGCAGAAGGATGAATAGCAGGGAGGAATAATGGGAGGACATTCTGGATATTTAATGAGGACAAAGCTCTTAAGCTCAGAAGGCAAAAAGTAGGAGAAATCCTCAAGTGTCTCTTTTGAGTAATTGATGATCGCTGTGTGAAAGTGATGGAGAGGATGGCCAAATAGGTGTATTTATAGTGGGTGGTGAGCAGATCTGCATAGGAAGGGGGTAAGGGGTGGTGTAGAGAACAGTTAGGAAAAGGAGAAGAGTGCATATTAAAAGAGAAACATGGATGCACTTGCATGGATCAGCAGATATAAATGTGTATTATAGAGCCAGGTTAATCATTTGCTATTTGCATACTTTGCATACATTAAGGCATATGCAGACCCTGATAGTAGTGAAACTCGTCACTTCTTTCCAACCCACATTTTCGTTCAACCCACACTTAACTACCTTGTTTCCCTTTGTTGTCTTTGTTTATGCATTATTTATGCATCATTTTTTTTATAAATACTTCTTTCTCATTAGAAACTTGTATTGTTCTTAATAGTAAAGAGATTGTTACTGCCCACAGGAGGAGGCAACTTTCCACTAAGAGATGTTCAAGAGAAGTTCATCAGAAATTCTCCTGAAATGACAGAACATCTGAGACCCATGT
The DNA here is from genome assembly GCF_013358895.1 of Oreochromis aureus. Taxonomy (NCBI): domain Eukaryota; kingdom Metazoa; phylum Chordata; class Actinopteri; order Cichliformes; family Cichlidae; genus Oreochromis; species Oreochromis aureus. Next base: position 17,551,788 of record NC_052961.1, on the reverse strand, counting down.
GCAGATAGTAAAGTGCACGCTTTTGCATTGTGTATAAACATTTGCGTAGGATGCAAATAAAATTGGCGTTGTCCTGCTGTGCAGCCGTGGCCTGATTCCTGTTCAGACAAGCAGGTCACTTCCTTTCCGGGGGAGAAAGAGAGACAGTGGTGGGAGGGAGAAGAGGAAGGCTCAGTCCCCCTTCATTCATATCAGTTGTCACAATTAATGAGGCTTGACTGGACTGGGGGTTAACCAAGGGTGCAGTGTAAAAGGCACGGGTGACAAACAAGGCCCCTACTGTACAAGCGCCAGACCTGCCGGAAGCCTTTTATTAGGATGGAAAATGACTGAGAGACATGGATGAATTATAGGAAATCATGTTTGTAATGTTTGCCTTTATACTGTATCTAATTCAAGAATACTTATTTGTTTGTTGGTGTAACATATTTTTTGGGAAACACAGGTGGACCTGCTGAAAGAAATATTTAGGAGCCAAAAAGGAGAATTAGGAACCTCGTTTTTTTGTTGTTGAAAAACATTAATTTTAAAAACTGTAAGGCAGTTTGTCATTAAAGTTGGCATCACCCTAATGTAGAATGAACTCACACATCATTAGAGACATAAGATTCAAAGAGTCAAAATAAAAAGTATAAAATATTATAAAAAATAAACTAAAAAACGAGGAATATGTATGATTTATTCTAATTAGAACAAATTGTCTATATGGAATTGAGAACTGAGGAGAAGCTTACATTATTCTCATTCTGTAAGCTGGAAAATTTTAGATTTCCCATAAAGTTTGTAATGGATAGTCACATGGCTTTGTGCATTAGATAATGTGAAATACATTGGTATTTCAGTGCAGTATCGAGTCACATGTGCCAAAGGCTCCAATGGATCATAACATCTGCTACTACTGTCTTTATGTTCCTGTCAGAGATCCCTGGCTTCCTGTCTGAGGAGGAGTGCCGTGTGGTGGTGCAGCTGGCTCAGCTCAAGGGCTTAATGGACAGCCAGGCAACAGCATCCAGCCAGGAACAAGAGGAGTCAAACCAGCCACTGCTTTCACTCAGCACAGAAGAGGTCTTCAGTCTATTGGACTTGAACCAAGATGGGCTGCTTCAGAAGCAGGAGGTGATGAGAGAGAAACATTGTGCATCTGCAGTTGCAGGAGGAAAATTGATTTCCAGAAAAAGTCATTTTCTATGTAATGTAAAATTAGATGAACTGTCAGAACATGTTTTGCTTTCTGCTGAGATGAGAAAAACACTCTGGTCTTTCCTCTAGATTGTGAGTCATTCACATTCTCAAGATGGAACTTGGTTGAGTCCCGACAATCTACGGCAGATACTGACCGGTCTGGAATCCTGCCCAACAGGTCCGTGCTCGTGTAGTTCAAATATACATCTCTAAATTTCTTCTGTCCTGAGTGACTCTATTTAGAAAAGCATAATTGGATAAAGATGTAACTAAAATTAATTTTTAATTAATTAATTTTGAAACCTGTGTCCCTAAAATACTTGAAACCTAGAAAACATAATGTCAAAACATGCTATTCGTTTTTTTTAGCTAGTCGCAATTGGTCTCCATCTGCTTTCAGCAAACTTGTTACATACTCAGTAAATAAGTGCAGGTCAAATTCAAGTGTGTAAATACTAGGCTAGTCTCCTTCAGTTGTCTGTGAGTGCTTCTGCAGTGGCTGTGTACTGGTAAGAATAGAGTTAACTGCTCACTGGTGGCTGTGATTGCGTGCGAGTCTGTGAGTGGCAAGGCAGGAAGAAGAGTGACACCCTTTTGACCTGATAGCATTGTGCCAGGCGTTCTACACATCCCAGTCCGGATGTGCCTCGTCCTATCTCATTAAAAACCGATTATTCTCCAGCCCCTTTTCTTAATTTTCCCCCGGATACCCTGTATCCCCCCACCTCCCTCCTCCACACTTTTTGGTTTACCAACCCACCCCCCTTCCCTGGCCATCTCTCCTCTGGCACCCTGGAGCTATTGTTGCGGCTGGGACGCTGTCTCCCAGGGGAACTGATGGGGACCAGACAATCATTTTTGCTGAGAGTAAAAGCATATTTTTACAGACAGAGACAAAAGGAATTGAAGAAAAGAAAGAATGGAGGCTGTTATAGCTTACTGTTTCCTCTAGTAGAATTCAAAAATAAATCATACTGAAACTGAAATCATGACACTGCTTAACTGAAAGACTGGTTTCTTCTTACTTGTGTGTATGTCTGGCAGGGATGCTGACATTGGGGGATTTTAGGCATGTTTATGATGTATCCCAGCATCCAGGACAAGAGAAAAGTGGGAAGCTTCATAGTCAGTTCAAACAAAGGAGCAAGCATACCTGGCTTTTCCAAGGCCCAGGATCTCACCATGTGCTGCGCACACTCAGGAACAGGTCACTATCCACACACACACACACACACACACACACACTTTATTGTGGCGTTATTCATCCACACTCCTGTATCTAAGTCTTAAGATGTGTTATTGTCATAAAAAAATTTTCTTACTTTTACACAGAGTAACCAGTCTGACACGCCTGCCCTCTGCATTAGTTGAATTGAGCGAACCACTGCAGGTCATTCGCTATGAACATGGAGACTTTAGTAACTCACACTATGACAGCAGCCCTTCCAACTCAGAGACAACTTGTGCGCATACACGATTGGCAGGAAACACGTCTGCTCTCACCGAGGTCCCTTGCCGGTATGTATCTCTTCTGTTGTAATATAATGTAATATTTCTTTTTTTTTACAAAGTACTTTTAAAATTCACTTTTATTAACAGGTTGTTGTCAGACAGTTTCATGGTATTTGTGTAACAGATAACAGAACAGTGTCCCTTTTCATAGGCAGGAAGCCCTTTTCCCCCCATTTTTTGCATCTCTATTTATTGCTTCCTTTCTTATTTTATTCCAGGTATCTTACAGTTTTATTCTACCTCACCTCTGTGGAAGAAGGTGGTGAAGTCACCTTTCCTGTGGCAGACAATCGCACCTATGAGGAGCAGGTGAGTGTGCCTTCATATTGTACCTTACTTTTTCCACTGTGTTTCACACCTGCGTATGATAATTCAGAGAGATGATGAGCCATGGAAAGAAATCTGACACTTACTAGACTTATTAGACAAAAGCTGTTTACAGTTTTTTTTTTTTTTCTCGTGTCCTAGGCACTTGTCCAGGATGGAGTTGATTTAACAGACACCCAGGAGACATGTAGTAGAGGGAATCTGAGAATTAAACCTACTGCTGGGACAGTTCTCCTGTGGTACAACCATCTCTCTGATGGTAGAGGTAAGAATAGAAGATTTTAGCTATATTATTTGCACACACAGCCAGTAAGCAGTCCAGTAAGCTAATTTTGTCTGTCCGTTATTTAATAGTTTTATTTCAGTCTTATTGAATTGTGACAAAATAATCTCTGTACATCTGAATGAGTGGCAGGAAAATTCTTTGTAAAGCACAAAAGCTCATTTACTACTGAATCATTTTAAGAACAGGATCACAAATCATTCAGTGTGACATTAGACAGTATTCATGTAACCTCAGAGCTCGCCACATCCATGACACAAATAACTAGGTTTAAAAGCAGGGGTTCAGCATTGAAAACATCTCGATAACTTCACAACATATTGTATGATTAAAAAAGTCATGGTAAAAGGAAAGTGTGTCCTCTTTCAATTCTAAGGTTTTACATATCAGTCCACAATCTTCAGTCTTAATTAGATAACTGCAACCTCAGATGAACATGATCACATGACATTTTACACAGTCATTATTTTTTAAAAGCACTAAGCCAAACAGCAGAGTCAGTGTATGAAAAACATATACCCCATGATTAAATGGCTTGTACAACCATCTTTAGAAGCAGTCACTTGAGGTCAGTGTTTTCTGTACGAGTCTGTGACTTTATCTGTCTCGATGGAAGATATTTTGGCTCATGCTTCTTTACAGCTTTGCTTCATTTATTTGAGGTTTGCAGTTATCCATTTATGCACAGCCCTCTTGAGTTTCTGCAACAACATCTCAGTCAGGTTGAGGTCTGTTCTTTAACTGGGCCATTGCAGCACCTTTACTCATGTCTTTTTCAACCATTCTGTTGTTGATTTGCTGCGGTGGTTGGGATCATTGGCCCTAATTTACTAACAGTGCTTATGAACAAACAGAAAAATCTGTGATTGATCAATAGTTTCGTACCTGAATTTGTTCTTTATGAACAAATTTAGAAGTCCCTCTGACCATGTGTATAAACAACTCCCAGCCTGGCTGCCTTGCGAATTAAAAAAAAAAAAAAAAATCTTTAAACTGAATACTACTACTAAAAATAATGATAAAAATTATTATTGCTTTTCAGTTAATATTTAAGGTGTTAAAGCTACCGTAAGTAATCAGAATAGTCGAAATTGTTAGGGAATCTGGATTCTTTTTTTTTCTTTTTTTTTATTGCATTGAGTTTCTAACATGCAGCCAGTAGATTAGGCTATATGGACCTTGGCCTCCACCTGTTTTTCTTTTTTTTCGTGCCGTCTTGTTCATATCACCTTTGATTCCAAAGTTTGTTTGTTTTTTTTACTTGAACCACAGTGTCTGTCTCAGAGCAAATCATATTCAGCACTCCTGTTATTTCAGCCTGAGTGTCGCTATTCATCTATTTATTTGAACAATTGTCACTCCTGTGGAAACACTTCAGAAACCTGTGCCTTTTCTGGTTTCCTCCTTGAACTTCAGACACTATTATAGAATGACTTTCTCCTTATTTGTAGTCTACAAATGCATGCTTCTCTCCTACCATACCGTCGTCTCCGCTTTCTCTGCTTCACCTGGAGGGAAATGTGTTTCCTTATATAGAAAAATTGGGGCAGGGCAGTATGGAGATAGTATGCAAATGGTTTGGAAACTCCACAAGCCTGTGCCCACTATGGCATGTGCGTTTCATAAATCAGACGATGACTTTAAGTGGGAACTCATTTTTTGTGCAGGGTAGGAACGATTACACACATATATTAGTAAACGAGGCCCATAATCCTTTTACACGACCCAGTTTTGGATGAGCTTTAGCTGTCAGATAGAACAGCTCAAATTTGACGCTAGAATTTTTTGACATGCAAAGGAGTTCAAGGTTAAATCAATAATTATTGCAAGGTCCCCAGGCTATATAGCAAGCCCAGATTATCATCCCTCCACCACCATGCTTGACAGGTGGCATGAAGGGTTTGTGCTGATAAGCTGTATTTAAATTTCTCCAAACGTTCCAGTAGTTTTTTGGTCTGTTCAGATATAACATAGAGGATCTCTCTTGGAAACACTTCCAAACAAGCCACACTTATTCAATCTTTTTCAAATTGTACCATCATGAACGTTAGCATTTTACATGGTAACTGAGGCCTGTAGAGTCTGAGATGTAGTTCATCTGGGTTTTTGCGGTTTTTCTAATTACTGTGGAGTCTGACCTAAGGGTGAAATTGCTTTGATATCTGTTTCTGGGAAAACTGTTTCAAATGTTTTCCACTTGTGAATAATATTTTTTAACTGCAGAACGATGGACTTTAAATTGTCTTGGAAATGGCCTTATGAGTCTTCCTGTCATTGCTGCTGTCTTTCTTCTTTGGCATTTTGTTAACACACAGCTGAATTCTCCAGACCAGCAAACTGCCAGAACTTCTGCTTTTATAGAGTTTCTCACGCTCGCTGATGAACGGTTAATCAACTGAATTTGTTTAGCAGCAATGGGCTGCTGCTGCTATTTATCATTTTAATTCCTATAGAAGTAGTAAGTGCACTGCGTCTCATTTTGGCTTAACATTTGTTAAAAATAACAAATAAATAATGACATGGTGTAATGTGTCATTGTTCATCTGAAGTTGTATTTACTTAATTTAATGACCTTTTAATGTCTTGATATGTGAAACCTTAGAATTGAAAGAGGGTGTACTTTATTTTTAACCTGATTATATTTAACTTGTGGTAAATGTCAGCACAGTGCAGCAAACATCAAATCTGTAAATCATTAAGTTGTACGTCTAAATGTTCCTCACTGCTAAAACTTTTTCTTCTTCTTAAACGCTGCTTCTCTCCTGGCTTCCACAGGTTGGATGGGTGAATTAGATGAGTATTCCCTTCACGGCGACTGTCCAGTCAGACGTGGAGTGAAGTGGGTGGCCAACAGCTGGATAAATGTGGACCCAGATTACCAGCAACAAGCCCGCTACCAGAGAGTAGTTGCTCAAAGGCATCAAGCTAAATCAGGCATGGATTATCAGTCTCTCTCACACAGCGACCTCCACCAGGATCTATAGCTGGCTGTTTTTATTGAGAAAAGTCATTCTAATTTTAAAACTGGGTCAGTTTTGCGTCATTGCAGCCAATGAGTTCTGACAGATGTTTTTTTGTTTGTTTATTTTAACATTGCCAGATGTTGTAGTCAGTTTGAAAATTGCACAAAACAGCACTACATATCTCTGTCTTGCACGTTTAGTGAATTTTATTAGGGAGTTTAATTTGCAGTTATGGAGGCATATTTATATAGCACAATTAACAAGTACACATAAATGTAACAGAGGCAATGCCATTCTTTATGAAACTCCACAAGCCTTACAAATGTAGAGTAATAGTCAGATTATATATGGGCTCCATGTGTGAACAGGAAAAGATGCAGTTATGTTTAAGAGATAAGTCTGCTTACCTCCCTTCCTTTTAGGTTTACTACGCTGCTCCTCCTCTTACAGGTCTATGTCATTTATTGTTATGGAATTCAAGCCTTTTGTTACAAGCCATATTCATCACAGTATACATAAGTGAATGTGTTCCCGAGGGAAATTCCTGTGAACTCCTGTATGTCTATTTTGTTCATCAGTTTTCCTTAAAGTGAAAATGAGCTTTCATCATGATGTGTCATTTAATAAGGCGATTGCAGGAATCTTGTACACTGTATAGAATGATCACTTGTCACACTGGCTGTGCAAGGCCAGTCCTTCAGGAGTAATTTAAATTAGATTTTCTAGTATTTCAACTTGTGTGTTTTTATTCTCACAACTCAAAGCATGTTTAATTGTCTGAGACTATTTATTTCAGTGTTATTTATTGTCACCGTCTGGTGATTTAAGTTAAATGAATGCATATTTATAAAAGCTTGATGTTGCAGTGGATCTGTGTTTTATTGTATTTGATATGTCATTAAATACAGTATACAAAGCAATGGTACAAAAATATTAGTGGTGTTGTGTAACTGCTCACATCATGTTATATACAGAATCACCACTAGATGTCGTATAACATCATGTACAGTTATTTCTGTGACTTGAATATGAGGTAGTTGTGATATACACGGGGAACTTGTCGGCAATAGTCCCTTTGGATGAGCGACTGATGACGTCAGCGCATATGCGTTACTGACGTTGGGTGATGGAGTTTTCACATTCTGGGCAGACAGGTGCTGTACGTGTCTCATAAAACTCAAATCGAAACTAACTGAAAACCAACACGCCTCTTGCTTAAAACAACAGCAATCTTCAGTCTTCATTCAAAGTTGTCATGCATTAAAAATGTTGCTCGCGTGAATTAAAGATCAGCTTTATAAATGTAAAAAATACATTTTAAGAAATCTCTGAATCTATATTTATATATTTGGGGTGTATTGACATTTTTTATCTTTGTAAGCAGATCCGTAACTACGCAGAAAGACCTCTGACAGTGACAGTGAACGATAATCTGCAGACGATTACATAAAAGTGAATTTCTAGAGAAATCCAAATGCGTAGGCTAACTCTGAGTGTGCATACACCTGAGAATTCTAGCGTTTTGATTGGCGTGCTGTAAACACACACAGCTCGGCTGGATCTCGGAACCACGTAAAACATTTTTACGTTTGTTGGTTTGTTTTTCTACACTGTCGTGGCGGATCTCCAAATGCTTGTGGAGACGCATCTACGAATATTGGTTCTGTTGCCCTGACTCCGGACTCACAGGCTCGCGCTGCCGGGCTGACATACCGTAGTAATGCTGTGCTGCTGATGCTGTGCACACCGCACTGGGCTCTCCTCGGCCAATCACGTCAGCTGGCGGCGGGAGGAGGCGGGGGAAGCGTCGGTCACAGCTAACGGACAGCAGAGCAGATCACATTCTTCGTCCGTCGAATTGCGGCATACCGTTCGGGATAATGGACTTGTAACTGGGCGATTTAAACACAAAAATCATTACCCTAAGGCGCAGTATAATTTTCATTTAGCTCTTATCCATGAGATTCTTCAGGCTTACCTTCAAGTGCTTCGTGGACTGCTTTTGAATCTCCTCCTGTCAACGGCTGAACTGACCGCGGCGCTTTGTGAAATTTTCCATCTCTTGGCTGAGCTGAGGGGTTCCAACGTGAGATAATTGAAAAAAAAAAAAAACTGAGATTTTTTTTTTTCAAGAAGGAGAAATAACAAACTCAGAAGATCCAAAAAAAAAAAAAAAAAAACGAGACAACTGGAGCACTGAACAGTGTGGTTACATCTCCCTGTCTGCCTCTCTGAGCCCGCCGGGTGCCTTCTTTGGCCAGGCATTTAAAAACTTCAGCTGCCTCTGGCTAAATAAAAACAGCCAGCTTGCGCTTTTAAAAAATATAAATATATATATATACACATACATATATATATATATTTATATATATATACATATTTTGTGCCGCTACTCAGCAGTATGTCACCTGAGTTGGAAGAGAACAGCCAAGGTGAGTATGACGTACTACCTCCACTGCTTAAAAATGACTTCTTAGGTAGGGTACCATATGAGTCAGCCACTAGCTAAAAACATAAACACAAGTAGGTGAATTAAAGCATCCCTGCTTCTGCCATAGCTTTAACATTATTAGGTGAGGATAAAAGCTTCCACACAGCTTCCAGCTGCGCTTAACCTGCTTCAAGTCTATTTTTTTTACTGCATCATGCTTGTACAGAAAGGAAATATAAATAAACATGGGACCAGAAGCTAGTCATTTAAGGGTATTTGAGTCTCTAAGGCTACATCTCTAAGCCAGTGTAGCCTTAGAGATGTTCACTGGTGGTGAATACAGAAGACCCTCATGTCAGGGTATAGTCATTCAGGTTGGTTCAGCTTATGAATTTACTGTGCCTCAAGGATATGATGCAAAATACTTAGATCTGTGGTGAAGGCAGACACTGTATACCTGTGTTGCCCTCCAGGCATTTAAAAAACTTCAGCTGTCTCCGCATTATGTCCTTGAGCCATGGCCATTTTATTTAAGGACAGATTTTTTCTTGACTGTAAGCTGTTCCTCACACAGATGATTCATCAACCACAGGTATCCTCTTTTAAGGTTGCTCTGTAGATGCTCACATACCTTACCTTCCCCACTCTTTTCTCATCCTCTGTTCACACACCCCCTCAAAACTGCTCTGATCTGGATTCATCTGCCTTTGAATCCAGCAAAGAGCGGCTCACTCTAATATCGTGGAAAGGCACTAAGTGCCACGTTACATTTGTGTTTGAGTGGTGCATGAGAAAGAAGAAAAGCTTTGTAAGTAGCAGGGGAGCTTGAGATGTACCTTGAGGCGGCTTTATGCTGTGTTGTACCGCAGCACACTAATCAGTCTGTCTGTGAGACAGAGAGAATGAACATCGGGGGAGGGTGCAGTGATGACAGTATAACTGCAAATGGATGTGGGCAGTTTGCAAAAACAAATCTCATGTATGTGTATATTAAGATGTATTACGCTCCTGTTACCGCTGGGGGGGAAAGTACGTAATAACTGGCCAAGCTTGCATTGACTATTTTAATGAATGGAAAGCGTGCAGCCTCTCTTTCTCTCTATTCAGCACGAGTGTGGTCTAAGAGACCAGAGCTGGTCTGTCCCCAGTGCTGACGTGTGATGCAAAGATCTGAAACTGTATACTTGCCAGATGATGTGTTGTAATATTTTATGCTGTTGTTATATTAATGCCATTTAGTCATTTCCATATCTTTGTGCTTGTTTTTGAATCAACCCTGTTCTTCTGTCCAGGTGAAATCAGTGTTCCCCAGCTGGACGCAGGGGCACTGTCTGAGGAGGAGGGCAGCGCATCAGCTCGCCCTCTGGTGCCTGTGCCTGGGGTGGGCTCAGGGTGCGATGACGGCGGAGGGGGTGGCCCAACGCAGACCCAGGACGATGCTGCGGCTGGAAATGGGTCTGTAACAGTACCAGCAGCGGAGAGAGAAACCTGGACCAGACAAATGGACTTCATCATGTCCTGTGTGGGTTTTGCTGTTGGCTTGGGCAACGTGTGGCGGTTCCCTTACCTGTGCTACAAAAATGGAGGAGGTGAGCTCTCCTGAGCACTGTGTAAATGTTCTGTGAGTAAAAAGTTAAGTGTGTATGACTGAGAAGCGGCATGGTGGCTCTGTGTTTAACACTGCCGCTGTGGGGCAAGAAGGTTACGGGTGCAAACCAGCTGGTTGGCTTTCCGTGTGCATGTTCTTCCTAGCACAGATCAGAGACACGCATGTTTGGCTAATAAGCGATTCTATTGGTAGTAGATGTCTCTGTTGGACTGGCACCCTTTATCCTGCCTCCCAACTGTTGTCTGGTGGGATAGGTTCCAGCCACAGCATAAAATGGATAAATGACTGGTATTAAAAGCTAAAGAAAAAAAGCTACCACTAAGTATGAAATATAAATGTGCAAGAAAAAGTTAGGGTCTAGTTTGAATACATTAAAGTTCTTTTAATGCATGGATGCATTATTTAAAATAACCAATCTGGAAGATCCTTCATTTCACACCACTGATGTTATCTCCAAAAATTATACCAAAGTTATACCATGATAATTGCCCTTGTATCAAAAGGTGTCTCAGCTATCAGCCCCGAGGGTCACAATGCTGGTGAAAAAGTCCACTATTTAGCCACAAAACCACAATGGGACTAAGTCCTCACTGACCTCTTTATAATTAATAAAATACTATGAATACAATGATCAGCAACAAAAAATTCAACAATTTCCATGGTGGCATGAATAAAGTATTTATCTATCTGTGTATCTATGTATAAAATATTATTTAATTCAAAAAAGATTACGAGTTACAATTAGCTTGGTATCAAAATGAAACGTGTATTTAAAAAAGAGATTCTGGGGAAAACAACGTTTCTAAGTTATCCTTTAAAGTATGATTCTCTAACTGAACGATCATTCAGCAGCTAAAATAAACTCAGATAGGCAGAAGGACAACCGTGAAAGTCAATGCGATGAGATAAAGTTAGACAAAGCAGGGCCTGCGTGGCTGTGAACACGTAGCTCAAAAGCCGTGCCCCATCATGTGATATCACCATATTTATTATAGCTGCCTGTTGCTTCATAGGCAGACTTAGGCCAAGCTGTCCTACGATCTTCCTCTTCCTTATGTTGGCATATGATGTTATTTGAGCTGTTTCAAGTCCTCCTTTCATCTGTGCCAACTTTGTTCACTCGTTACCTGACCTGACTGCAGCTTTTGGCTTAGACTTGTTCCTTATCTCTCTTATCTCTGCCCTACCCACTTTTCATTTTATTATGAGGTGTTTAGTTGAAGTAAAACTAAATGAGTGACCGTGTGTCTTAGTCCAGCCCTTTTTGTCTCCCGCCTATGTGTCTTGTGACGAGTGGCTCTGATACCCACCTTCTGGTATCATATAACAATAGCCTGCCTCACACAGTCCACCCCCCTGTGTTCCTGCCCAGCACTCATGAGACAAACAAAGGTGCTCTCTCCCACCCGTCTGCTGATAAGGAGGCATATGGATATGTCACACAATAACCGTCCTGTGACTGCGCCCCGTCCTTTCCCTCCTCGTCAGCGCAGTAACATCCGCTACAGTACTTCACTTTCCACCTTTGACCAACCCAGCGTACACCTTGTAACTCAACAAAAAGTATCAGATAAGAGCTGAGGCTTTTAGTGAGCACTGCTTGTTGGTGAAACAAGGACACGCTCCTCTGGAGACAATAACAGGTGAATACACTGTGAAAGCACAAAATTATTGCCCTGACAATCTCATCGTTTTATTTGTAACCCAGCTGTTAGGCCTGATGTGTCCGGTTTAGCTATGATTAGAGAGGATTTACTTAAGCCTATTAAGGATGCAGTTGCGTGATGATTTGGCCAATTTGTTTGGGTATGTCAGCACAAGAATTTTCTCCACTCATTCCATTCAGTCTTCCTATCGCATCTTTCTCCCCTTCTCTCTCTTTTCCTCTCTCTGCATCTCTCTCAGTCTCCCACCCCTTTCTCCCTTAGACTCTCGCTCACGAATGCTTCCTTATATGGCTACAGCCCTCTCCTCTCAGAGAATCACATAAAGAAAAATGAAGCGGATGAGAGAGAAATTGTAAAGCACTTGCAGAGCGAACCAGGTCAATGCCTTCGTGTGTCATTTTTGTTATTTGTTGAATCTCTGACACGCTGTTGTCCTAATTTTTCTGCCAGCCTCTCTGGTAATCTGTCCATCTTTCCCTCCTTTCTTCTTGGCCTCTTTCTGCTCTGCGTCATAGCTGGTCATGTGACTCCCTCCCATCTGCACGCTGTGGTGGCATAAGCGAGTTATGTTTATTACTATTCCAGCCAAATCATTGCAGGTAGATACAGGGAAGTAAATTCCTTGTGCCGCTTTTTTTTTTGCACCTTTTTGCTATGTTTTCTTCTTCCTCATCAGAGCAGGCTATAGTGTGAGAATTCAAAATGAAGTTATTTATAGAAAACACTTGCTCTGAGCCAGCTGCTGCTGATCAAAACAAGACAAGTCCTAGATGTCTCTATCAGGACTAATAATTCCCATCTGAGTCCATTGTCGTCTCACATTCCCATTTTTCTGTCTCCTCACCTTGCAGTTTCAGAGTTCAAGGACAAACTAGTGCAGTTGCCTCTGCACGCGGGAGACATTGTCTCCCACATTGACTTTCAGCACAGCTTTTATCTGTGGCCTTGTCTGTCCTCCTCCCTGACTCCACCCCCCCCTGTGTTCTGTATTGCTTCTTCCTGTGCTGAACGCTTAATTACTATGAGCCTTGTTGGTGCGTGTGCAGTTTGCGTTCTTAAAGACATTAAATATGACTTTCATGTCATGTTTTCTGGCTGTTTTTTTGTCACACATATTCAAAGAGCCTGAATTTGTTAATTCTGCAGTTGAAATTAGAATAAATTATAATATGAATTAGTTGAATTTAATGCTAATGATATAATTAGTTGAAGATTTGAAGATATTAATGAATAGCATTTAACTGTCTCTAAATATGCTTCGTAGCATAACTTCTGTGGGACATGAAAAAATGAAGTAATGTATTTCTCCATAGTTACTCATAGTTGTTTAATTTAGCACATGAGGCATTCATTATGTTTATTAAACAATATTGATATTACTATAGTACAGTATTGAACACTGTTTCTACCTGCCTGTGATGAGTATGAGTGCCGTGTGTTGCAGGGGTTTTCCTGATCCCTTACTTGTTGATTGTGTTCATCGGGGGCATCCCAGTCTTCTTCCTGGAGATTGCCCTGGGACAGTTCATGAAGCAGGGAGGGGTCTCTGCCTGGAACATCGCACCCCTCTTTAAAGGTACCTGCATGACATTTATCTGAAAAGCTATAAATCTAGCCACCATTTTTTGATTTAGAGCTCACCTCTCCTCCTCCATTAGGTCTGGGCTTGGCCTCAATGGTGATCGTGTTCTTCTGTAACACCTACTATATCATGATCCTGGTGTGGGGCCTCTACTTTCTCTTTCACTCTTTCACTAACCCACTGCCTTGGGCCACCTGCGGACATCCCTGGAACACCCCCAACTGTACACAGGACTTTCGACGCACCTGCCACAACCGCAGTACTTCCCAGCCTGCTCTACCATCGTCTGCCGCCTCCAACTCCAGCCTCCTCTCCTCCGCATCCCCGCTGAACCTCTCCTCAGCCCAGCTCCTCCTCAATGGCAGCTGCATGGATGCTGAGGGCCTGCGTTCTCCTGTCATTGAGTTTTGGGAGTATGTCATCCCTTGATTAAGCAGGCTTTCTGCAGTTTTTAAGTAGATTTTTAAGGCTGTGCACACAGTGTTTTTTTTACCAGTTGCAAAATGCATCTTATTTTAAATTTTGCTGGCATTTATATGCCATTTGCAGGATGTATAAGGAAATATAGTTTCACTTGGAATCCAGCTGTGCACTTTATATTTTAATATTATTTACCTCATAGCTTTAAATGTCTTTGTTGTGTTTGGAAACAATGTTTTTCACATCTTTTGTTCTTTCTTCTAGACGTAAAGTGCTTCGTCTGTCTGGAGGGCTGCACGAGCCCGGTGATATAAGTTATGAGATGGTGCTGTGTCTTATAGCCACCTGGATCATTGTTTACTTCTGCATGTGGAAAGGAGTTAAATCTACTGGCAAGGTAAAGTATTTTCTGCCTGTGCAATACATAATACATAATATTACAGGGCTGAGTGCAGATTAATATTTATATCTGTTAGTATGCTGCACATAAAAGGCTGTCAGGGATCATGGAGTGCAGTCTAATGTTCGAACGGCTTCATGGAAAGATTTAAATAATTGCAGCATTTTTGCCCTTTGACCCCAAATCAGCTTTAGTGTAATGTGGGGATCAGTGTCTAGACTGAAACACAAATGACTCTAAATATATGCATACTTTTATTCTTTTAAAAGTTAGTCATATTCTGTATATCTTTTCACTCGGGCTGCAATCCCTAAATCTTTATTATGTAACGCTCTGCGTACAGACTGCTCAACCTTCCGTTTTGTAGTTGGCAAAAAAATGCCCATTCCTCATTCTTTTGAATCTCCTTATGCTGTAGCATATTGAGATGTGTGTGTTTGCATACTTGTGTCTCCAGAGTAGCCAAAGCTCATAGAGAGACGGAAAAAATAATGAAAGCCACTGAGCCAGCCAGCTATAAGCCGATTAGTAACTTTCCACCATGTTTGAAAGCTGGAAAGGGGCTTTTCTGTCCATGTTCTCCCCTAGATCAAGGCAAATATGTGCTTTCTCACTGCTTTGCTCTCACCATACTGAAGCTTGGACTTGATTTTTCTATAAGGTAGCAAGGTAGCAAGCTGTGACTTTCTCTGTATAATGTGACAAAGACTGCATTCTGAAAAGGACTGCCAAAACCCCCTGCTATTGCAGGAGGTTTACAAAATATCTGGCTTTCCATTTACAGGCTACCTTTTCTCCAAAGTAATATGACAGGCCTCATTACACATCTACTACAGGAAGGACCTAATGGGCTTCTACTTATGACACGAGTATTTGCAAAGCAGGTAATTGTTTAATCAAAGTGATAAAAACATGCTTAGGCCCAGCTAGATAAGCTGATGAACCATGTTGATAAGCGTTAAACATTTCCAGCTAACCTGTTCATTTAAAATGAGGGGCCCAACTGTTTAGTTTTGTACTTTCACTTAATGCAAGTTACTGCACAGTCACAAACTTGACCTCCCCACCCCCAGTATGTCCCAGAAATTTTCCTAAAAGTATTTATAGGTGTGCTTAACAAGTCTTGTTTTTATCTCTCTGCAGGTTGTGTACTTCACAGCTCTCTTCCCTTACCTGGTTCTGGTTGTTCTTCTTGCCCATGGGGTCACTCTGCCTGGAGCGTTGGATGGCATTGTTTATTACCTGAAACCAGACTGGTCCAAACTCGGAGAAGCACAGGTTTAACTTTTGCATAAGCTTTGCTTTGGATAACAACTGTTCAAATGACATCTAAGAAATGTAAGTCAAAAAAATTTTGGGAAAAATTACTCACATGTGTCTTTTCTATAATAGGTGTGGATAGATGCCGGCACTCAGATTTTTTTCTCCTATGCCATCGGACTAGGTGCCCTGACTGCGCTGGGTAGCTACAATCGCTTCCATAACAACTGTTACCAGTGAGTTTATACACAACATAAAATCAGACACTACTGTCACTGAAAGGGGCCCAAAATCAACACAAAGACATAGCCTGAATCTGCATTCTGTTTCATGTGACTGTGGACTTCAGTACTAAAATAAACCAGAAAAAAATGTATTTCCACTACAAATAGGCTTTCTTTCACTATACACCCACTGACAGGGAGAAGCGCAACCTCAGCCTGACCTTGCTAATGATCACATGAAGACCCAAAAAGATCTGAAACATTCCCTCACTTGCACTTTGAATGCTTTATTGTAAGATCTGCTCTTTTCTCTGAACCCCACTATGACTATTAGACTAAAACTCTATGCATTAGAAGTCTGATCGAAGACTCACAGTCATAAATAGTCGTAAATATATAAGAGATCTATTTTATCTTCAAGCAAACATCCCTTTATGCATTTCCAACAAATGTAGAATATCAAGCATGCACTCAATGGCTTCAATGAAAGTTTTCATTGGTTTGTAAGCTTGCATATGTTTAACCAGAACAGACAGATACGTAAACCTATTAAGAGCCTTTTGGGGTATTTGGCTACAAAGTAGTAACACGGATTTTATTTTGATAAATCTCAAGCACTTACTTATTTAGAGGGCCCTTAACAGCATGGGCCACATTTTTATCCTCTCTTGACCACAAGTGAAAGTTGAAAAATGAGTTCACATGAGAGTTTTTCAGCCCTGTTTCTTACACACATTAAAGTAGGCCCAGAAATAGATGGCAAGATTTCTATAAGCTATTCTTAGAGTTGAGCATGTAATATATTTTTCATCTGGGGTACAGATTTCTTGCTTTAAAAGTAAACCAAACATAGCTTGATTTATGAGCTTTTAAGTCACGATGACTGCATAGGTTTAGGTAGAGCTGGGCGATATGACCCAAAATTCATATCTCGATATTTTTTAGCTGGATGGCGATATACGATATATATCTCGATATTTATTTTCTTTAAGCCATAAGGTAAGAACAAAAAGAGAGTTTAGTCAAAGCTGTGTCCTAGATGTCACACAGGCACTTTTATTAACATACAGCGTAGATGTACATGAAGAATTCTCTAATAAATTATCAGCGTTTATTAAATAATAATGCTCCATAAATAAAAGAACACAATGTTGTTTTTGTGCATAACAAAAGCTCACAATTGTGCAGTCAAAATGTAAACTAAAAGATGCTGAGCATAATAACAAAGAGACAGATTTCACAGCTGCTCCCAAGTTCTACTGCATGACTGACAGCCTGCAATTTGAAATCCTCTTAACCGTGTCTCTGCACAGGTGCCATTTATGGTCCTTATACACACACACTACGGTAATATTACGTTGAAGCACAGTACGTATCACTCCGCGAGGCTCCACTACGGTAGCCGTAATGCTCCGACAATCTATCAAGCGGTGCAGCTCCGTAGCTCACCAAAGTCGTACTGAAACATTTTTGACAGATTGCTGTGCGCCGTCTAGCACATGAAAAACTGTTCGCGGTCATCAAGCACAACCAGAATTCATACATAATGCGCGCGGTCAACTTTTGAGAGAATGAAAGGATTTCAGGCCGTGCATGGCGTTAGCGTGGTTAGCTCGTTAGCGCGTTAGCTCATTAGCGGTTAGCTCTCTAACACATTGACGCCGTCCAGCCCCAAGCATGGGGCAATCCGCGCGTAACACGGAGATTTGCCGTGTTCATCTTGTCGTTGTCTGCAGGTGAAGCTTTGGGGGAGGAGGGAGAGTTGTTCACTGAAGGAGAGACGAGGCCCAGTAACGCAGCGTAGAGACAAAAATGGACGGAAGAGAGGCAAACTTACGCTCCACAAGTATAGTTATAACGTAACATAGACTATATCGATATAAACGATATTGTCACATCTTATATCTCGTATGAAAATATATCGATATTTTTAAAAAACTCGATATATCGCCCAGCACTAGGTTTAGGGATCAAACTATCAGCATGCCCATCTGCTGGTTCACCACTTATATGCCCCATATAAACTTCTTAAATCAGTGCACACACTGCCATAAGAGAATCTTTTACTGACTCAGGTGTGAATTGTTTAGAATATAGCAGTCAAAGGTCACAGTCATTGTGACCTCGCAAAACATATTCCTGGCCATAATGCAATAATTCCTCTGCTGATTCATATAAACACTGATATAAACACAGCCTAAGAATGCTAGCTGTGCACAAAAACAGCCAAGTAGTGATGCAAGCAAGAAGAACTGGATATTTCCATATATCATTTAATATTTATGATCATTTGACATATCTCTTCAAACTATGACAGAAAAATGCAGTTTTATTGAGCAGTTTCTGGTGCCAAAGTTGCAAAGAAACAGCACACTGTTTTGCACCAAAGTCCTGGTCCAGCAAACTTCTTGGCTATGAGGGTAAAAACCTCAACCATGCAAGGGGGTGAGACCTGGCCAGTGAAATTTGCCCCTGTAGTGATGCTGGCAATTATTTTATTTTTAGCCTGTGGCGATAACCTCTTCTGGATTGAGCTTGATAAACCATTGATTGAGCTTTTATCAAAAGTTTAATCATTTACAAGCGTGCTACAAGTATAGATACAGGTATGTGGGGGGGTTTTTGCCTCGCTAACCAACACAGGAATTTCAAAAACCTACACAGAATGAAGTCTTCAAGTGAAAAATTCATATGAAATAAAGAAATAACAGATATAAATGACAGACAAAATACAGTTTTTTTGAAAGTCCATCTATAAGTTGTGGAATATTAGGAAATGTAAATAAAAGTTCTAGACATTTATCGTAGATAAAGTTGACACCACTTTTTAATAACCAAAAGATGAACAGTTCTAGTATTTTATAAAAAAAATAAGTAGTTTATTAGAGTGAGTGATTGGATCCTCTGAATATACTTACACAGTGTATACACACAAATAGTAAGTTAAAAAATAAAAGTAAAGTTGGGGGTAGTTTTAGATAGATGGTAGCAGTTCTGTTATGTTTAGTATAACTTTTTTAATTCAGCATTTAACAACTATGTTTCCTGGTGTGTGATGACAATTACAGCCTCAAAGAGCGGCTCCATAACTTTAAGTCATTTGAACAGTTTGGGTCTTATTACGGACTGCTTTCTTAAAACAAACTGTCATTCTGACTTGTTTTGATTGTGTACATCCACACACATTCTTTTGTGCACTGCCTCAGATTCGTACAGATAGTGGACTGAATTGCTGTTGAATGCATTTGTGTAACAGTGTTATAATAAACATCACAATGCAACTGTTGTTCGTACATTCTTCATATCAGTCAGCATTCTTGGTTAGACTTGTCAGAATAAACAAAGGATGCCTGCTCACCATGTAGGCAGATAACAGAGACGTTGTTGACTTAATACTCATTAGAACATCCAATCTCCTAACATCACTGATATGCATCATAGATATACGATATATTGCATATATGGAACACGTAGTCAAGTAGTTTTCCTTTCATTCTGTATCCTCCGTGACCTTGAGACAGGCTTATGTGCTCTCTATTCTCCACCTGTCAACTGCAAAGACAACATCTGCTTTTAGAGAAATTGCTATTGATCCCCAATTTAGCATCCCGGCCCATCTCTACTCTCTATGCCAGTGTTTGTCTTGAGTCTCTGACACAGGCTTCATGTTACAGCACAAAATAATGCATCCTTTTATCTCATTTGATTATTTTATCTGATAGTTTCCTTGGGTTTTTTCAATTCTTCTTTCTTCTTCTCTGTATTTCTGTGTAGGGATGCATTTGTGCTCGCTCTCATCAACAGTGGAACCAGTTTCTTTGCCGGCTTTGTGGTATTCTCTGTGCTGGGTTTCATGGCTACAGAACAAGGAGTGGACATCAGTAAAGTAGCTGAGAGTGGTAAGAATACACCTTCCCCCCTGACACGCTGTGTAATTTGTATTAAGTAATAAGCGTCACCAGTGAGAGCCACATGTCCATAATGATGGCTCTGTTTCTTAATGTGCAGGTCCAGGCCTGGCCTTTATAGCCTATCCCAAGGCTGTGACTCTGATGCCTCTGGCACCGCTCTGGGCAGCACTTTTCTTCTTCATGTTACTCATACTGGGGCTGGACAGTCAGGTACTAATGACTGACTTTCCTTTATGTCATAATTTTGGAGAAAGAACTTGTCTTACACAAGATATATACTAATTTTACTCTAATCTTACGTGCTTCTATTTTTTGGTGTCAGTGTAATTCCTTCTCTTTTTCTCTAATCCTTTCCTTTCACTAAGGAGGACAGAAACAGCCTGAAAAACCACTTTTAGGATTGCATTTCTCAGCTGCCTGTTTGTTGTGTGTCTGTTTGAGCCACTGCCTACATCCATTGTTTTACAGCCCAGGGATTTGTCAATGAGCTTCTGTGTGATTCACACAGAGAGCGTCTGTCTGCTCTCCATTCATTTACTCTCACTTTCAATTCTCTCCCTTTTCTTTCCCTTCTTTTTTTTTA
Source organism: Oreochromis aureus (assembly GCF_013358895.1). NCBI lineage: Eukaryota > Metazoa > Chordata > Actinopteri > Cichliformes > Cichlidae > Oreochromis > Oreochromis aureus. The sequence continues at coordinate 17,531,434 of NC_052961.1, read as the reverse complement.
ACTGGCATAGCCTATGAATATCCTGCCATCTCTATTAAATAATGTAAAAATAGCGTCGCAGCTGTTATCTGCTCCACTCATTATGGATGCTGAAATATGTTTCTGCAGAGATGCGCATAAACATTCTTTTACAGGGAGACAGAAACTGTTCATGATATAATTCTAACCTGCAAACTTTCAAGTGTTACTTCAGTGCATCTGATGTACGACGATTGTCTGAACGAGGAGTTTATAGAGTAGTTAGGGATGATACAGCGTCCACCTCTGTACTGAAAACAAGAACTAGCTCATTTCTGCACCTTCATGGATATTTTTGTGTGGTATTTAATGTGTCTGTGATATCAGACAAAAATACTAACACACACAGAGTCAAAGGATTCTCATTCACTTTTCTTCCTCTATGTTGCCTCTTTTTCACCTCCAGTTTGTCGGGGTTGAAGGTTTAATAACGGGAATCATGGACATGCTGCCCCCGAAATCTGCCCTAGGCTCGCTTCGGCGAGAGGTAGTAGCTGCCATCTGCTGCATCATCTGCTTCCTCATTGACATGTCCATGGTTACTGAGGTAAAGTCAAACTTTTTTATTGTTAGATGTCATTTAGTTGTATTCTTCAGAATTACGTATTTTTCTAGTTAGCTATTTGTAGATTACTACAGAGTACCTTTTTTGTATTATTCTAATAAGTAGGCAGATTTTATTTCTTACCAGTCTTGTAGTAAAGATACGTGTCCTTTATGTAGCTTCTCAAGTTCTCCATCATAACCTCCTTTAACTAATAATAAAATGTGTCTGTTGAAACTTGTAATTGGAACTGTAAACCACTCTTAGAAACAAACTGCTCACATATTGGCCCTTTTAGCCTTGTACCGCTGCTATGCTCCTAAATTTGTTAGAGTGAATGGATTCTGTCATTCAGACGTAGCTTTCAGTTTAGATTCATGGAAAGATTAACGGAAGGAACTGCATGTCTGAAATGGACTATGAATTATTAAAAGGATGGCTCTGATGGTCTTCTGCTCTCACTGTTTCTATCAGGGAGGGATGTATGTCTTCCAGCTGTTTGACTACTACTCTGCCAGTGGCATCACGTTGTTGTGGCAGGCCTTCTGGGAGTGTGTGGTGGTTGCATGGGTGTATGGTGAGACTGTGCTTCACAAATACAGTACAAATTATACAAACTGCACCATTCAGGGCATTCTCATGACATCCTTACGTTACCCCTGTCAGGCGCAGACCGTTTCATGGACGATGTAGCTCGTATGATCGGCTATCAGCCCCTACCCTATATGAAGTGGTGTTGGTCCTACATCACACCTTTTGTCTGTGTGGTACGTGCTACTTCATTTTTTTTTTTTAAGTAAACTGTATCTGCAAGTGGAAAACTAGTAATATCTTGGCATTCATATAGGGAGTGTTCCTGTTCCACGTGGTTAACTACAAGCCCCTGACCTACAACACAGTGTACACATACCCCATCTGGGGTGAAGCACTTGGCTGGGCGCTGGCCCTGTCCTCTATGCTTTGTATCCCTGTCACTGTTCTCTACAAACTACTGCGCTGCAAAGGATCTCTGCGGGAGGTCAGTATTCATGGGTGCTGGCATGTCTGTTCATTTGCATTCTCCTGTTTCTGTTTACTTTTGATCAGTAGGAATGCGTCTCCCTGGATGTTGCCATCGCTCGTCTATGAATTATTTGTTCAACTGATTTCCTCATTAATCATTAAAGAGGGCTCATTGCAGAAAACTAAATCGTCTGTCCAAAAAACAAACCAAAAATCAATGTCATTGTGTTTTTACTCTGTAGCGCTGGCAGCACCTAACCACACCAGTTTGGGGCAGACATCACCTGGAGTACCTGGCCCCTGAGAGTGAGGCTAAACTGCTGCCCCCTGCAGGAACCAAGGGGACACTGCTCTTTGAGAGTGTCATCTGATGAGCTGAGCTCTACAGAACAAAAGGGCCAAGGTCATCTTTGACAGCAGCAGACACGTACATACGCAAACAAACTTATAGATTAATTACACACCCTTCCGCTTTAAAACTATAAGAAAGACCTGGACAATGGACCAAAGATTAGATTGGAGAAAAACAACCATGTAGTCATCACATGCTGATATACCCTCTGCTCTGTTTTCTGACTCTACCTCGCTGGCTTGCCCGTCTCTTTCTATCCCACTCCTGCGTTTGTGCTGTTCTGTCCTGTATTGCTTTGTCTGTGTGATGTGTCCAGTGTAGTTTGCAATATCTTCCCTTTCCGCGCCTTCCTGTCCACGTTTTAACAGCCTCACCTCACAAGCAGTCATGCCATCTTCAATGAGCATAAACTTAAAAGAGTTTGATGACTTGTTTTAAAATTAAAGACCTCATATCTGCTGCTGATAGTGCCACGGTCTGAATGTTTATGTGTGTAGATGCACGTATGCCTGTGCCCTTGTGTTTATAACCCTATGTCATCACGTGCGCGTGTGCGTGTCTGTATGAACGGGTGTTGCGTTAGACCGTGGCGGTGGTATTTTCCATTTATATGTAACATTGCCTTCGGCCATTGTTTCCTGCCAACTGTTCTCTGTGAATTAACTGTACAAAAAAACAAACTTCCATTTGTTAAAAACTAAAATGATCATGACAAGCAATGCATCACCAATTCCAGCTATGTATTATAAACTAACTTAAGTATCCAGTGTGTTGTACGGTCTGTGAATCAGTGTTAATATTTGGAGGGGATGATGATTATTATTTCCACACGAAGAGAAGGAGAGAAACCTCTGGGTGAGCTGTTTAAAGAGCAGGAGGCTGGGATGTCGGGAGGGGAGAGAGAATTGCTGTGACACCTGGAGAGATGCAATAAATGGCCAGATAAAGATGGATGTAATGTGTTTTTTATGGGTCTTTATTTACATACTCATTCATTTTTATTCAAATAAGATACGCTGGATATGTACAGAAAGCATTCTGGAGCAGACATTAAATATTTTATAACTTTACTTGTGTATCAAAACAAAAACAAACTCCATAGACGTTCAACAGTTGACTGTTTTCAACTTTTTAAAGCTCGAAATTAAAGTTCAAATCAGTGAATATAAGTAGAAACAGGTTTACTGCAGTCCTGAACACTTACCCCTGGTTAACATCCAAGTAGTAAAAAAATAGCTCATAGACCTTTTATCAGTGTTCCTGCAGGCTCATCATTTATTTTGTTAGCACCTCATTAAGAGTCATCTTAAACATATCTGTTTTAAAGTTTACACATAAATACACATTGTACGCTGTCTTAACATTTGTGCACTACCAAATAAAGTCCCTTGATGGATTTTTGAAAGTTAAAAGGTAAAAGATGAGGGAAAAAAAGCAGGCAGTTATCAGTACACAGACAGCAAATCATATTCTCGTTTAGCTTCTAAACAGGCGCACTGTTTAGCTTCTGATAGGAGCAATAGCAGATGACACCCAAGCCCAAAAATAGAAGGGAGCTCAAGATGTCAGAGGAACCACACATGTAAATAATGACTATAAATAGACACACATTTTGTTACTCTAAAATGTATCAGCGATTACACTGCATGCCATTCAGCTCATTACTGCGGGCTTTGGGAAGGGGTACTGTAAGAATTAAGGCTTAGGAGGTGGGGGGGGGGGCACAGCCAAACAGTAACACTGTTTAGATTTTATTGATTATGCGTGGGAGACTTTTGGCTTTTGTTGTCTTTTAAAAATATAAACTGGTAGACGCACGCCTCACATATGAGTGTCCCTCTGGGGTCAACCTTTCTTTCTCACACTCTGCTCTCTCACACTGGCTATAAATACAGACTCCTATTAGCCCGCTGTTACACTCTCCCACTAAACCCCCGCCCCTTCCCTGTCCCTTGCATGCACCACAGTGTGAGAGAGCTGCAGTGACGTCTTGCTGTCTATCTCATTAGAGGATATGATAAAAAGCCTGTTGCCACAGCAACCGCTCCCTATGTTTCCATGGCAACTGGGCGCCATGTCAAGGTGGTGCATTCTCCCTTTACTGAAAGGGGAGGAGACGATGGTGAGTGATGAAACAGAAAGCACCCTGAAAAGAGGAGGAGGAAGATGGCTAAATTTGAGTGAATCTGACCCCTGCTGGTCACATCTGGGTGTTGCGGGACACATCCTGAAAGAAATGGGAAGATCCAGAGCTTAATGTGTGAAAATATCTCAAAGAATGTATTTCTGCAATGGCAAGTGATAATTAAATGGAGAAGTCAAAAGTGTGATGAATATTCATGGTGACCCACAAGCACAAAATCCGCCTTCCCCCGTTTCTTGAGAATATAAAGCACCGCATCGTGGACGGTGATAAACAGCCGGGTCTTTGGGATGGATGCTGAAAAGAAATCCGCCGCTTCCAGCTGTTCCACGACACAAGCTGTTTTACCACACATAAATGGAGAGAAATATGCATGACAATGAGAGAGCATATTGTGGTCATCTAAATAAATATTCATGTGTCATTGTCATCTGACAGGGCGTAGCGGGGCTCCACCGAGGCTATGACCTTGACGCATTCATTATGTAAAGCTTCAGTGCTTTAATTCAGCATTAAGGCGAACCCCCTGTCTCTGTTTTTGTCCGATGTGTCCTTTACCTTGGCAGCCTGCTAAGCAGATGTCCAAATCAACTTGTCCAAAGTCCCTGAAAATCTGGGAGAAAAGGACAATTCTCACTTTAGTTTTCTCTTTTACATCCTTTAGAAAAAAGTTACATCTCAGCAGGCACACATATACATTTTTCAGTGTCTTCACAGTGACTGTGTCCACAAAGCTGGTTGTGGAAATGTCCAAGATGATGCTGTGTGTGCCCGAATCGCAGGCCTGTTCTTTCGCTTCATCGCCGTGCCCAGAAAACTCTGTGATGTGGTCATAACCTGCATCTGAGTCTGAATCTGACATGGTTATGTCTGGTTGGTAAGCCAAGTTCACTTGGCCTTTATGAAGGCCATCTGTAGCTGTTTCTGTCATGCTGAAGGCCACACTAGTCCCGTTTCTCTCTCCTTTTGTTCTTTCAGAGATGTTTTCTATGTTCATCTGGGACTCCTTCAAAGAGAATTTGCAACTTAGTGACTAAAGATTGTGACTTAATGATATTTTGGAAGAATTTACAAAACCTTAATTTAGGATCTCTTACTTGTTTTTTTGCCTCCTTCTTGGTTTTCTTTTTCTCTTTCTCTTGTTTACGCTTCTGCTTTGCATCTCGTTTCTTCTTTGCTGATAGCAGCTTCCCAATCTCGATTCCACTCTGCAACAAGAGCCAAGCATCGCATTAAAACAGAAAGAGAAGAGAAAGTGAGAAGAATGAGAGAGATAGTGAAAGCAATTAAGGGTGCTGTAGACAGCAGAGGCAGATTTAACACATATGCACACACACACACACACACACAGCACAGATTAGTGAACAGGCGTCCACATACCTTCTCCTGCAGGGTGTCCAAGAACATCTCGGCATTTGTGTAGTAGATAGTTGCAGATGAACGGAAGATTTTAATTCCTGGAATCTCTTTCACCTGCATGAAATCACACATTAGAAGGTTTCAGAAACTCACACCCTGCTCTTATCTCATTTGCAGTTTTTGCCTTAGCTCGTCTACCACTTAATGATTGTAAGTAGATGTACCCTTACTCACAGTGCTCCACTACCAGGGTAAATCGAAACAAATTAGCATCTAGAGAAGGTAGTTGCGCATTTGCCACCTCACTGCAATGGGTGTAAATGGAAAGGGAACAACCTAATTTAGTTAAAACTAAAAGTCTGCAACTCTGTGAAATTGCAATCACAGCTCCAGGAGGAAGACATTTAGGAAAAAGTCTGAATTTTTAATGGGATATGCCAAAGTTTACTCTTATTTTTTTGTTTAGGAAACCCTTTAATAGAGAAGCGCTTAACAAACCTGTTTGACCACCTGTCATAAAAACAAGAAAATGAAAATATTTCAGAAATTTGTCAAAAGCTTGTTTTAAACTAAAAGTTTACCAAGCACAACATTCAACACTAACATGTCGGAGGATGCAAGTAAGTAGCTGCAATTTGGCATCTTAATCAAAAAAATCACAACGCGCTGGACTATTTTTGCTGCTTTTTTGGTTAAACAGTGAATTTGAAAATTCATGGATAACAACACTAATTATATTTTAGCATTAAAAATATGTTTTTCATTAAACAGCTTGGATCACAAAAATATAAAAAAGATTTTACCCATGCTGTTGCTTTATGGCATAAACATTGGGTGGTGGTCCAATAAACTTGTTAGGCACTGTTTCACACGTTCATGCGTCAGTCTAGTGGTGTCTTTCATTTCCACTAGTAGCCTTTCAGTCGCTTCCCTTAAAGTTGATGTTAGTTTCACTCTGCACCTGTCAAACAGTTCTCTCTCTCTCTCTCACTGATATCTAGATTTCACAATGGGTAAACATTCAGCAACAATACAAAGTGACTTTGAGGAAATGGCTGAATGACACCTGGTCAAGCGCAGAATTCTAAAGCCCAGATTTTTGAAAATCTAGCTCTATATGCATGGTTATTCCTCAAGTAATATGTTTTATTGTTATTATTAGAATTTAAGTCAGCTTGCACTTTAACTTTATGTGGATAAATATGATCCTGAATAGTGTTCTTACCTCCTTGTAGGTGTCTGTGTCCAGATAAAGTTCAGTGCCTGGTAAGTTGCCCAAGATTGAGTAGCGTGGTCTGAAAGGCATTAAAAATGTCAAAATTACATCAACAATTTCCCTGTATCTTATTTAAGTACCTCATCATGATTGCATAGACATCACTAATGAATACTTAGAGTTGTGTAGTTACAGTTGTGTTCTGAAGATGAAAGTAAGCATGGAAAATGCAATAGCGACAGCCAGGCCCATGTCCAAGTTGAGCACGACGGTGCTTATGAATGTTACGAGCCACACCAGCTAGAGGGCGGGATGAACACGAAATGTTAACGAGATCCACGGTGCCACAAAGGTCACACAGTATTCAGCTGAGCAGGGTGCCTGTTAAAGAGGATTAAGTCTTACCAAGTCAACCTTGTTGGTCTTCCACAGCAAAGGGACGTCCATGAACTGCTTAAACATTCCTTTCAAATTCACAAACACGATTGTGGATAAGACGGCCTGAGGAGCAAACAAAGAAACGAATGAAATCACACATACTGATAACCTCACCGGCTCTGAAACTGCCAGGGGGATGGCGATCATTAGCAAGAAATGGCTCAGGAAGGAGAGTGTTACCTTGGGGAGATCTTCAAAGAGAGGACCTATTTTCAAAACTGTGATCAGCACAATGATGGAGGAAATCACCCCCGCAACCTTCCAAACACACACACACACACACACACACACACACACACACAATTAATGGTCTCAAGATGAACATAAGAATCAGGTGTAATTAGTTGTATATATCTGTGCAAACGCTTCAGCCAGTCCAGAAGTTTTCCTTTTTATCCTTCAATGTAAGATCATTATGAAGGCAGATGACGCTCAATCCATGACCCGAGGGTCTAATGACATACCGTCCACACTTCTGTATTTAACAGTTTGAATGGATGTATTTAAAATCTTATGCTTGTCACATCAAATACGGATTTTTTTCTTTATATTTGAAGACCAATTTTTAAAAAACTGCTCTTCAAAACGTCCTCGTCCTTTTTTCTTATTTTAGTGCCTGAATCGTTTGCACAGTTGCAGTTTGTGCTGTTTGATCACAGAAGTAGTTGTTTTTACTTGTGTCTTGCCCCCTGTGCTCTCCTGGACGAGGCTCCGTGACAATGAGGAAGTCACACAGTAACAGTGAAAAAATCCACCAATGGTGTTACTGAGACCCACAGCGACGAGCTCCTGCAAAGACAAACGGCAGACAAGACGCAACGCTTTGGTTAATGGTATTACTGTGACTTGGTGTCAACGTAACTTTTGGGTCAATGACATCAGTGCACTCCTCCTTAATTTTATGACCAGGCCAGCACGTCACTGCCACGCTGAGAGATGTGGTCGCAGTATTTAAGATTCCTGATTGCAAAAAAACGTCTTGGGCATGAATGTTTTAGCAGTCTCGCCCTTAGAGCATTGACCCGCATCGCCTCTGATCCCAGTTAAATAGCTCTGCATGTGTGTCAAAGTGTGCAAACAACACAGTGATTTGTAACACACCTCTATGTTTGTTTTGGCATTTAAAATAAAACATCCAGGTTCTTTTTTTTTTTTTTGCATGCATCTAATTTAGCCAAACCTCAATCATTTCTCCAATGAACCGATTACATAACCTGATTTACCAGCAAAGCAGAAACAGTGCAGTTCAGTTCCAGGACATGAGTTTGCATGGGGAATTATTAATCAGGTTACAAAGAACAAGCAAAAAATGGAAAGTGATGCTCCTGTAGAACTTGTAACTCATTTCTTCCTGCTTGTTTCACACAATTTATCATTTTATTTTAATATTTAATCATGTAACTGACTGATCCAATTATAGTCTGTTATTATTATTTGGCTGATCCAGACACCAGTGAAGCATAAAATAACTCTGGAGGGTACTGAAGAAATAAGAGAAAGCCATTTCCCAAAATTGCACTACTAGTTAGAACTAAGTGAATAAATAAAAATACACTGTATGAATAGTGTAGTGGGAAAACAGTCCATTGTCTCTCTCTCTCTTTCTCTCTTTTAAGCTTTAGAAAAGTAAAGTATTTTGTTGAAGCTCACACTGTCTGAGGCTACAATCTAAACCTGAGATGTAAGATTATAATGCTTTGGTTATTTATTCTAATGCACGGATATCAAAAATCCTTTGACATCTGGACCCAAATCCAGCTCACTTTGATCCTAAATGGGCCAAACTAGTGAAACTCCCCTTTCTACCAGCGTAGCAGATACAGAACACACAGGAACTTTTCCTTCATATAATTGTTTCTTTGTTTCTTAATTACTTTGATGTAGTCTGAATAGCCTTGGGGAAGTCGCTATAAATTTATGAAAATACATTTAAAAGGTCCAAATATATGCCCTCCATCACATTTTGTAAAGCTGTCCAGTGGGCCAGATTGGAGTCTTTGCCAGGCTGAATCTGGCCCCTGGGCCTTATGTTTGACACTACTTTTCTAATGCATTAGCTTAAGTACATTTATTTAAATGAACTAAGCACCTGAAGAAGTCTATGCAGTCAGCCCAAAGCTCAATCAGTGACAACCTGAGTCATTTTTTCCACTAATGTGGCAGGAACAGGCAGACTACAGACTAAAGTCTAATTTTAGGCCAAAGTTTTACTCCTCCTTGTTATGAGAGAGTCAAAGGACTGCTTGTACTGTTTGTACGTGCCACAGTGCATGTGTGCTTTCCTCACCTGGTTGCTGTCCACCTTGTAGCCATATTTGAGGCCAAATGTTTTGCCCAGAGAAATGTTGATGGCAAAGCCCACAATGGCCACAGCAAAAGCATCTCCTATAACGCTTGAGAAAAAAGTGGTATCTGGAGCACTAGGGGCCTTGAGCCTGGAGCAGAAGAAAAACATGACCTGTTTAACTATTTATCAGCGACACACACATGAATCTGTTTAATAATTTAGAAACACGTCAAAATAAATTTTATGAATCCCCCTTTAAAGACCAGCAGCCGTTCTATATGTGTATCACATTAATCTCCTATTATGGCTGGTGTTTACTCTGCGCTGTTTTATGGCTTCCGTGGGGAAACCTGGCTTTTTCCATAACAGGAGCCTTCGGGAGACACTGTTACACACACGCTTCTTTGCAGATTGTGTGACAGTCTTATCAACAAGCTCTGCATTTCTGGCAGATACGAAAAGAGGGGAATCTTTGTGTCCTGGGTTCACCTCACCAAGTCCAGCACTTTATTTCCACACAGAGATGAGCTTACCCACTGGGAATTTCTCCAACCACATCAATGTTGTATTTACTAGGAAGGTCACAGAAGTGTGTAATGACTGTTGCTGCTATGACCTGTTGATTAAAAAGATGCAAAAAAAAAGAAAAAAAGCCACTTCAGTATCAACAGCCCCTTTCATGCAACTACAGCATTCCCCTGGTCTAGTGTGGTCAAGACGCCCCCTGCTGGGTGCTTATATCAATACACCTGCTGTTTTACTGGCAGAGAAAGGATGAAAGAAAAACCAAAAGGAAGACTCACAACTATGAGCTCTATTGGAATAGGCAGCGGCAGCTTCTGTCGGTAGCAGTCATTGATTTCTTTGACCACAATGAGAACAGCGAGTGCCACCAGGCTGACCACCAGCTCTGGCACCTGAGTCTGCGGCAGCAGGCTGCAAATCTCCAACACAGTCTGTGGAGAGAAAAAAAACAAGTAAAGCAATACAACCAATGAAAGGTCTATTGGTTATATATATATATTTTTTGACATGGCACATGTAGACCATAAATAATTGGTAATAAGTGTCTGCAATATGTGTAAATACACTGACAAAACAAACTTTTTGCAAGTGAAACTTTACATTAAGTTGACACTCCGAGTCCTTTACGTACAGCACTTAGCGTGTGTGCTGCTTGATCTGAGTTCCTCGAAGTGTGTGTCCATGTTCAATATTGTCTCATTACAGCAGATAAAATTACAACTTCATCTAATCTAATATGTGTGTAATAATGTCCAGTATGTGAGCTCCTGTAATTCCCTGCATAGCTTCAGTGAGATCAGCTTCAGCTACTGGAAACATACTGGTGACTGTAATTGGACTGGTATATTTCAAGCATTACTGGGCAAGCAAAGCTTTTACTCTAAAAGCCATGTTCATACAGTACTTTATATTACACACACACACACACACACACACACACACACACACACACACACACACACTTTATATTTATTTAGAAAGGTAATAGGAATTGCTCATCCATTTATATAGGTGCAAGCATCATTTAACTGTTGTAATTAGTCGCAGCGCAGTAATTAAATTACAGTTAACAATATAAATTTTTAACAGTGCAAAATTCATTTTTTAATATTTAATCTTGTCGTAAAGTTAAAAGCAGCACGAAAAGTAAATAAATAGTGAAAGCAATTTAAAATGTTAGTGTACTTAAGTGTGAATTGGATAGATAATGATTAACACACTCACGTAAACGAGGGAGAGAGGGCCAGTGAAGCGAGACGGTGAGACTCCAAACAGGTACTTGAGCTGGGAGACGCACACATGGCACGCCGATCCTGTGGTGTAGCCGCGGATGAGGGGCTCAGAGAGGTAGGTGACCACGAAGCCAAACCTCACCACACCCAACAGGATCTTAGGACGGGAAATGGCAAAGTCAGCGAAGCAAAGGAGGTGAAATGTGCCCCTGACAGGTTTGCTCATCACTTCACTTAAAGCTGTACGTCTGACACACAAAACAGACACACACCTGAAAGAGTCCCGCCAAGACTGTGAGGGCACATGCGACCTGTACTCTGTAAGCATCGCGTGTATCGATGTCCACAGTTTCCGTCCCATTAGTGCCATTCACAATAAAGTTACTGTCAGGAGCCAGCCTTTCTGTCACACTCCCGACCATGATGCTGATCACAGCAAATGTGCCTGAGCATACAAAACACAGCAATGTATACACACACATATTAATTCATAGAGACGTGGAAGAATCAGATTATCAACGATATTAAAGCTTTTTTGAACTGGGAAACACACATTTTCCACATTACTCACCTATAGAAATGTGTCTGGATGTACCAAAGATGAAGTAGACCAGCACAGGGAAGAGGGAGGTGTAAAGGCCATACACTGGTCTCAAGGAAGCCAGAAGAGCATATGCCATGCCTTTTTAAAGAAGAAGACAGAGAGTATGGTGTCATCTTAAAGTACTTCAGACACATTTTGGTTTCTTAAAAGATTGATAGACATTTCCTTTTCTGTTTACTGATTAGAGAGAGATGGGAGAATTCAGATTTGGATAAGGTAGCTGTTTCTAATGCAAACATTTGTAGCTAAATAACCTGTTGCCAAAAAACGTTTGATAAGGCGTGTGGCTAAACAGTGACCTCCCTCCAGTGCACACATTCACACATACAAACCCTGCGGCAGATGCATGATGCCGACACTGCAGCCAGAAATCAGGTCTCCTAAGGCATTTTCTCTGATGGAGTAACGAGGCAACCAGCTGAGAACAGGGATCCAGGTTAGAAGTATGTGTTTCAGCCTGGGCACCGAACATCTGCAAGAGTCATTCCAGAAAGACACAGTTTGGATATTAACGGTCAGAGTCTCTATTTTTTTCTAAATGACTTTGCTTGTAGTTTTTAAGCTTAAGTATATAATGACTATCTATATACATTTTTATGTCTATACATCTAAACATTCAGAAAGACTGACAACATATCTTGTGAACTGTACCACCTGTTACATCTTTTATCAGTTGGGGCTGTAAAAAATTAAGTGACTGTGGATAAGGGCAGAAACGTGGTACACTACCATTGAGTAATAACTAATATTTTACAAAAAAAACCCCAAAATAAATAAACAAATGCCTTTTTCCTGCATTATTATTTGATTGTTTTTAATCCCAAAGAAATTTGTAGGTAAACAGAGTAAGTCTCGACCTCCTCTGCCATGCTGAAGTGTTATGAATTCATGTAATTGAACAGGCAATAATTGCTTTTGTGATTCATCAGTATCACTTTTATGGTCAGATATGATGTGCTGTATCACAAGCTGTTATAAAGGTTAACCAGGGAATTTTTTAAAAAATGATGAACTTTGCTTTGAGATAACAAAACAGTTTACCAACCAGACAAAGTAAACTTGTGTCTAAATGTGCAAACTCATTCTTAGCTCTTTAACTCGCTTCATTAATCACTTGTTCAGTGACAAGTTATAGCACTGATAACGATTGCATTAGGATTCAAAAACAAACTTTTTTTTCCTATTTTTTATTATTTTCTTTTGATTTAACTCCTCCTTCCTTTTTTTTTTATTTATTTATTTATTTTTTACCTTAGGGAATCTTTCACCCGATCGCCCAGTGTTGGTTTAGTGGACCAAGTCCCTTTTTGAGCCACTTCATCCAGGCATAACTCATCCAGAACCTCCCTCTTCACAAAATACTCCAGAGATTGCGAGCCCTTCTCCTCCATGTCCTTCTCTACAGTTGGGATTTTTTAGGCTCCTCTTGAGTAGTGCAGATAGTTACTGGTGTCACCTCTGTGTAATGAGAGCGAACCCCCCTGAAGTCTTCTGTAACAATGTGTCTGTGGGAGTGACTGTTCCTTTCCCATCCTTATAAGAGAGGAGCCACCTCCTCACATGTCCCTGACTGCACACCTGCACATGTCTGATGTGATGTGTGTCTATGTGAACATGCATGTGTGTTAGCTTATGTTGATTAATTTGCTAAAAATAACTTGAAAGGCTAAATTTTGATATCAGAAAACAGGCGAAAATTGCAACTGAAGAATGTGTTGAACATGTGTTTTATAATGTAATGCATGTGCATTAATAGAGACTCTTTTTTAAAAACAAAAACAAAAAACACTACTTTCCTTGGTAAAGTGGATATCCTCAGTGTTTAACAATAAAGGATGTTTCTAGTTTGGTCTGTTCCATTCTCTTCTGAACCCATCACTCATAATCTGCTTCCAAGTAATCTGCATAAAACAGCTTAAAGAATAGAAAAGCCTTTTATTGTCACTGTTCAACGAAAAATCTTTATTATCTTTATTCTTTGTTGTTTATCTATTATCTTTATTGCTGTTGAGCTTCAGTAAAGAGATAAAATAACATCATTTTCATTGTCAGCAGAAACGCAGTGCCAGATGCTTCTTGCGTTGTCTGATATGCTTCTTTGAATCTGACAGACCAGTAAAATCAGGCGACTTCCTCATGTCCTAAATGTGACCAAGTGATCCTGCATATCCCGAGCGCCTGTTAACATATAAGATAACTTTGACACACATGCCATGTTTCAAATGTTTCTAAAGGTATAGCATAGAAAGCTGTTGTTTTTGCTAGAGATACTGAAAATCAGAGCAGAACAAGAGCTGGAAAAGACTGATTAATGCAAAATATTTTGGGGAGGGGGGATTTGTTTCTATACACATGACCTATGTATGCTTTTCTGTACAGCCACTTAAACATCAAGAATTTAAAGCCATTTAGCCTTGAACCGTTTGGCCTTATACAACAAATTAAACAGTCACACTGCTGACATCTATGCAACGTTTAAAGCTGAGCTAGTTAACATTTAAAAGGTTCTTTGTCAAAATGTCTTCAGCTATTGATTGGGCTCTTCACACTGTGTGAACAGATGAAGAAGGATAACACAGTCAGCGTAGCATAGCAGTAAATGAAGGATTTATATTTTGCCCACGCTGAAAAAGGTAAGTATATTTTAAAAAGCAGCATAGTCTCTGTTACCTTTGGCAAATAAGTTAATATTTACAAGAGGATTTCATCAATCTTTATCAATTGTTTCTTCTTCTCTTTTTCTTAGAATGTACCTCGAACAACATGTCAATGAACTGCACTTGGCAGGACACATAACTGTAGTCAGATTATGTTTATGATTTTGTGTGTTAACTGGTTTACATCTTAAACGCTTTCCTCATACATTTATGTTTTTATGATGTTGATACTGAGGATGACAGTGAGGGTGGTGTACAAGACAAAACAGCCATATCAGTAGACAATGAGCCTGTGAAGCTCAGCTTTTGTTTCATTTTTTAGTTAATTGTAGTGATGGATTCTCCGTCTGCTTCTCTGTTCTCCGTTTTTTGTCTGAACATTAAAAGTTTCATTTCATCAGGTGCCAGTTTGCATTTCTTTCTGCTTGCATGAACCTATATGTTTATTTTGTCACTGAAGCCTCTTCACGTTTTTGTGTGACCAAGTAGCAGCTGACCAAGCAGTCATTGTCACAGGCCCACAGGCTCTGCTTATGGGAGCAGCTTACTCCCAGGAGGAAATTTCCTTTTTCTTTCTCCCTTATTTTATTTATTTATTTAATTTTTTCTTTTTACTCAAATAACTAACAGCAATAGATGAGTGTTCCATGTACCGGGACAGATGCCTGTACATATTAACCTTGAT
Source organism: Oreochromis aureus (assembly GCF_013358895.1). Classification (NCBI taxonomy): domain Eukaryota; kingdom Metazoa; phylum Chordata; class Actinopteri; order Cichliformes; family Cichlidae; genus Oreochromis; species Oreochromis aureus. Next base: position 17,516,372 of record NC_052961.1, on the reverse strand, counting down.
TCCTGTCACACACATGTAAACGTGTGAAGTTAAAATTGGAACATTTTGATGACCAAGCAGCTCAAAGGATAACTCGCATGAACTGTGACAGGATTCTCCATTAATTCAAAACCATTTACACAACCACTGCTAAAACCTTTTTTATATTAACGCTAAATGTACCCGTCCACATTTAGATTTGGTGCCGTTCTTTAAGTTGGATTTGTGCCTACCAACACAGAAACCCCCCCAAATATTTCCATCGAATGAGAACTCATTGATGGCACCGGGAAGGAAACTCTCAGAGAGCTCCATTCAGGCTGGGTTGAGAGGAGAGCAGCACAAAGGTTATATAAATATAAATCAAATCAAATCAAATCAAATCAAATCACCTTTATTGTCACATCACATGTGCAGGTACACTGGTACAGTACATGCGAGTGAAATTCTTGTGTGCAAGCTTCACAAGCAACAGAGTTGTGCAAAATACAATAACGTGCAACAAGCAAAATATAAAAATGGTTAATCTAAAAAGTAATAAATATATGTACCATATATAAAGGTATATACATTACTGAATGTGTGTACTAAATATGTTTTTCTACGTGTGTGTGTGTGTGTGTGTGTGTATACATGTTTTACAAATGAAATAGAGTAAACAATAAAATAAGATATATAAAATATAAAATATACAGAGGTAGGTATGTGCAAAACAGTGGCATTAATGTACAGTATGGAGTGCATAATGTTGAAGTTCCAGTAGTGAGGGTGAGGTGTCTATGACGTGTTCAGCAGTCTGATGGCCTGGTGGAAAAAGCTGTCTCTCAGTCTGCTGGTGCGGGACCGATGCTGCAGAACCTCCTTCCTGATGGAAGTAGTCTGAAGAGTTTATGGCTGGGGTGACTGGGTCCTGATGATCCTCCCGCTTTCCTCAGGCACCGCTTCCTGTAGATGTCTTGGAGGAGGGAAGCTCACCTCAATTATCCGTTCAGCACACTTTTACTCTCTGGAGAGCTTTGCGGTTGTAAGCGGTGGTGTTGCCATACCAGGTGGTGATGCATCCAGTGAGGATGCTCTCAATGGCACAGCGATAGAAGGTCCTGAGGATGCGGGGCTCATGCCAAATCTTTTCAGTCTCCTGAGAAAGAAGAGGCGCTGCTGCGCCTTCTTCACTGTCTTGTTTATGTGTACTGACCACGTAAGATCCTCAGCCAGATGTACACCAAGGAAGCGGAAGCTGCTCACTCTCTCCACAGCGGGCGCCGTTGATGGTGATGGGGTGTGTACTCCTCTGCACCTCCGGAAGTCCACTATCAGCTCCTTTGTCTTTGCGACGTTGAGGGTGAGATGGTTGTCTTGACACCAGTGGGTCAGGCGCTGACCTCCTCCCTGTAGGCTGTCTCATCACCGTTGGTGATAAGACCCACCACTGTAGTGTCGTCCGCAAACTTCACAATGATGTTGGAGTTGTTAGTGGCCGTGCAGTCGTGAGGTGTAGAGTGAGTACAGGAGAGGGCTCAGTACACACCCTGTGGAGCACCAGTGTTCAGTGTGATGGGGATGAGGTGGTGCTGCCCAGTCTGACCACTTGGCGTCTGTCAGACAGGAAGTTAAGGATCCAGCTGCAGAGGGAGCTGCTCAGTCCTAGATCCTGCAGTTTCCTGTCCAGCTTCGAGGAACGATGGTGTTGAATGCTGAGCTGTAATCTACAAACAGCATTCTCACATACGTGTCTCTCTTCTCCAGGTGTGACAGGGCAGCATGGAGTGTCAGGGCTATGGCATCATCAGTGGACCTGTTGTGGCGGTATGCGAACTGTAGAGGTCCAGTGAGTCGGGTAGTGCGGAGCAGATGAAGTCCCTGACCAGCTTCTCGAAGCATTTGCTCACGATGGGGTCAGGGCTACAGGTCGCCAGTCGTTCAATGATGAGATGGTGGAGGATTTGGGTACAGGGACGATGGTGGCCATTTTGAAGCAGGCTGGGACTACAGACAGAGAGAGGAAAGGTTGAAGATATGTGTGAACACTCCAGCCAGCTGAGCCGCGCATGACTTGAGGACGCGGCCGGGAATCCCGTCCGGACCAGTAGCTTTGCGTGGGTTCACTCTCCTGAAGTACCTCCGCACATCCTCCTCAGACACAGTGTGCGCACTGACGTCATCCGCGGTGCGCACACTGTCCGGTCTCCTGGTGTTCGCTGTGTCGAATCTAGCGTAGAATACGTTTAGATCCTCACACAGAGAGGCCGTGGTCTGCGGTGTGCTGGTTTTCCCTCTAAAGTCTGTGATCGTGTTTAGTCCCCGCCACATACTCCGAGGGTTGTCAAACTGTTGCTCCACCCTGTCCCTGTACTCACGTTTGGCTGCTTTGATCGTCTTCCGGAGTTGGTAATGTGCGTGTTTGTAGTCCGATGTGTTCGCGGAGGCAAAAGCGGTGCTCCGTGCCGCTAGCGCCGTGCGAACATCTCCGTTAATCAGGGTTTTGATTTGGGAAGGATTTAACTGTTCCGGATGGGACGACATCTTCCACGCATTTTCTGATAAATCCACAGACTGAGTCTGTGTATTCATCGATGTCTTTAGCAGCCACGTGAAACATTTCCCAGTCCGCGTGATCAAAACAGTCCCGCAGCGTAGACTCCGATTGGTCCGACCAACGATGCACCGCCCTCAGGGTTGGAGCTTCCTGTTTCAGCTTCTGCCTGTAGGCGGGTAGAAGCAGGATGGAGCGGTGATCTGATTGGCCGAATGGGGCGCGGGGAGGGCTTTGTACGCATCCCGGAAAGAGGTGTAGCAGTGGTCAAGAAGCCGGTCTCCACAGTGTTGAAATGGATGTGTTGGTGGAGTTTTGGTGAGACTTTCTTCAGGTTACCCTTATTAAAGTCCCCGGTCGTGATAAACGCCGCCTCTGGGTGTGAGGTTTCCTCACTGCTGATCGCGCTGTACAGTTCCCTGAGTGCTCGGTCAGTGTCGGCTTGTGGGGAATGTAAACAGCCGTAATAATCACTGCTGTAAATTCCCTCGGTAGCCAGAATGGCCGGCACTTAACCATCAGGTACTCCAGGTCCGGTGAGCAGAAGGATTTGACCGGGTGCACGTTCGCATAATCACACCAGCTGTTGTTGATCATGAAACACACACCACCGCCTCTGCTTTTCCCAGTAAGCTCCTGTGACCTGTCCGCGCGGTGCACAGAGAACCCCGGTAGTTGTACTGCGGAGTCCGGTACCTTGTCCGATAGCCAGGTTTCTGTGAGGCAGATCACGCAGCAGTCCCGCATCTCTCGCTGGAATGAGATCCGTGCCCGAAGCTCGCACAGCTTGTTCTCCAGAGACTGCACATTAGCCAGTAATAAGCTGGGTAACGGTGGTCTGTTAGTGCGCCGTCTCAGTCGAACAGAACGCCAGATCTTCTTCCTCTGCGTCGGCGTTTGCGGCCTCCACGGGCCCAGAACAAAGGCGTCTCAGGTGAGATGAATGGGGGTCTGCAAACGGAGGGTCCGTGTTGCAAAACTTGAACTCCGGAAAGTGATGAGAAAGTCCGTCTTTTATGTCCAGTAAGGTTTGTCGGTCGTACACAAGGAGACATGTGCTACTCGTGAAAAAATAAAGAAAAAGTAAAATTAAACACAAAAAACAGCTGTTGCTTGGGGGAGCTCGCGACGAGGCTGCCATACTCGGCGCCATCTTAATAAAAATAAAATATACAGGCCTAAGTGTGCGCTTCATATATATAACAAAGAGAATAATTTAAGCAACAGCGATCGTTGTCATTCTGTGATCGATGGGTTTCAAATCCTGCCTGCCGCCACACATCTCTCTGTTTGTATTGTCGCTTATCAAAATGTAAACACTAACTGCAGGGATGAAAAGGTGAAGTCTTGTGCTTTATCACTTAAAAGATATATATTTGTGTGCTGACTTTTAAGGCTCTGCATGGACAAGCTCTAGCATACGTCAGTGAACTTTTACATACATACTGCAGCGGGTCGCTGAGGTCATGTGATCAGGGTCTCCAGACTCTGCAACTCTCTCCCACTGAGCCTGAGATCTGCAGACGTGATTTCTTTTAAAAAGCAGCTAAAAACTCAGCTTTTTGGCTAACATTTTGTTTTTATGTTTTTAACATTATGTTGTGAAGCACTTTGTGATATTTATCCTGAAATGTGCTCTAAAAATGAGTATTTTTTTTTTTTACAAGCTTGTTAAGGGTTTCAGATTTTTTTGTGACCGGAAAAGCTTTTCTCCCTGACTCAGTTAGAAGTAAATAGGTTAAGTATAAATGGAAATGCCTAAAGAGCAACCGACCAAGCAACCAACAAAATGCTGCTTTTGCATTCTGCTATTGGAAAAATTGTAAAGAGGAAATGCTGAAAAGACTAGTGAAGACAATTCACATCAAGCTGTGTTCTGTCAGAAAACTATAAGTAATTTGTATCTGAATGTATAGGATCTCCTAACCATCCCCATGAATTCACAAAAAGCCATGTTAGCTCTCTGAGTTTGCCATCTTACCACACTTACATTTACTTATCTTTTTTTAACGTCTATGACAGGCAGCTGCAAGAGGGCCCAAAACCTGAGGGATGACAAATGCTACTCTGCAACAATATCTTGAAATATGCAAACTGCAGTGAGTGTAATTTTCTCTTCTTTAAGGTCCTGCTGAGGCATTGGTCTTAAAGGCTATAATGATTTAAGACCCATATCCATATATAAGCTCACTTGGAGGGAGTGTCAGAAATGAGTGCGATACTCTGTTGCCTACTGTTATGTTTCTGCTCTACAACAGTGCTGTACATGGAGCACATGTAGTGTTACGTGTTTTCCTTATGATCCTGAACCTTAGTAGCTGAGACAGTAGAACTAAAATGTACAAAGAACTTACTTATAGTGGAGTCAAATTAAGTGTTAAAAACAGATATTGATAGATTTTCTTTGACACTTTTTCCTCTTCAAGGTGAACTCTACTCCTTTTTTCAGTCAGGCCAACTTTGAACCATTTAGCATTTGACCTACACATAATGTCATCCCAGCCGGGTGAGGTGGTATTAACTTCTCTGTAGCCTCTACATTTGTTAAATTCCTACAACCTCTCTTTTTGCACAGCTAAAGACCTACGCAAACAGACACCAAAGCGGTGCCATAAATCCTTCATGAAACAACCAGTTTGGAAAGATAACAGCTGAGTGTGCGCAGTGTGGCCTGGACTGAGCCCACCTGTGTAATCTGTGGAAGTTTAGTAAATTTAGGATGATGTCACTTTTACGTTTTGCATTTTTTGGAAATGTCTTGTTGTTTGAGCCTTTTTCACCTTTTGTGGGCTGTCTTTTTCCTAACTGTTGACACATTTTTGTCCCATTTGATGTGGAAACACCTCTACAAACCATTTCAGATGGCAGGAAAAAAAATGACCAATATGACCAATATTAAGGCTGAGGGCTTGTTTAAAACTACAGCCACCCTGTGGCACTGCAATGCTGTATACTGTGCAAGGATTCAACATTTTTTTAGGCAGCTCAGCAGTTACGTTTGCTTTATAAATGCATTCACATTCATCAATATAAACTGAGGCCTTCCTGAGGTAAATACGTGAACAAAGGTCCTGAAACCGGGACAGAGGCTGGCCATGTGACAACAGTTTCACTGTGCAACACTTGCAAGGGCACGTTTCAGAGATGTTAATGTACAGACGACCAGAGCATGTGTCACTCATTAATCTACACTGCCTGTAATCTGCAAGGACAACACTTTGTGTATCTACTGTTGTGTATTGCAGCATGCTTGACTGTCCGTGAAGACGGTTGGAGAACAATTAGCCCAAAGTACGACCCTTCTGGGCTGTCACCTCAAATAATCCGCCCAGTGAGCAGCCGCGTTTCCTGACAAATTTGAATATGTAAAAAAATTTGTATAATTAACATTACTTACTTTTTGTGTGTCTCTGCATTTTTGGTGATCATTTGACGTTGTGTCTTTTCGGTTCAACAGACCCACATAGTGCATTCCGCCAATGGTTTGTTTTCAGCAATCATTTGCTTCAGTAGATGTTTGAACAAAGTTGCTGCATGACTGATGCTATTTCCCATTACATGTGCAACATTTCTCTAAGCCAGTTTTAGCCATTGTTATGTTTAATGTTTTTGATGTGTTATGTGTTTGTACATCAGTGTTTAGACATGGGCATTCACGTATGCATGCATAAAGCATGCATTTCTACACATTAAAAATTTTTTGATATTTGTGACAAAATGGTTAATTTTACCCAAACCAGGATCAAGTTTCCTGGGTGTAAGGCTGCTTTTCTGTTCTTTGAATTACTTCCTCTTTTCCACATTGTCAACACTGACATCGTCACTCTAGTCCAATCATCTTCTTTGCCCGCCTTCTTTGACCAATCAGCATCTTCTTTGCATGGTTTAAATCCATGCTCTCTGTCATTTTCCCTTTTAGACTCTCATTTGTGTAACGCACCTCCTCCCCATCTCCACCTCAGTCTCAGTCTTCATCTTCACCGCTACCTGCGTCTAGACTCTGGGTAGGTCTGCCATGATGGGTAATCAGAGTCTAATAGCCAAACTGATTAATTTCTCTATTTCAATAAATCACATTCAACTTTTCCAAATAATATCTCCTCAATAAATTGTAGTAATACTAACTTATCAGTCGATGTTGGTTCACTTTAGATAAAATAAATAGCAAGTGTGACCAAAAAACCCCCAAAAAAGCATTTATCAGCAAAGAAAAAGAGCAAAGGTCTGTACATTGTAAAACATTTATACAAAAGCAGCATTTCAGAATAGTTTTTTGTTTGATTGTTTTGTTCATAGATTTGTGATTTTTGTAATAAAAATGCTTTGATAATAAAGTTCATACACATGATCCCGATTCCTTTTAGTTCAAGAAAAAGTTTATAATTTCAATTTGATTGATAGTTTTTAGAAAATGTCCACTCTTTCTTCTCTTTGACAGACTTTCAGGAAAAACGAACCTGTGAATCGAAATATTGCTAAATGTTTTTTTAGATTCATTTTTTACTTGAGGGCCAAATGTGATCAGACCTTTTTTTCTAGTTTTTCTTTTCTAGTATCTGTTACTACTATAAACTTGGAGCCCAACAACATTTAAAGCACCAAAATTGTGTAACTACCATCTGTGACCAGAGAAGCTGCTTCTGTTGCTGGTCAGAAAAAAAAATACTCCTAACTGAAACTTCTGGGACTATTACTGGAAATTGGGAAAATAACTTAACATTTCAAGTTATTAAATCACTTTTTTAGATAATAACCTTTTAGATCATTTTAACAAATCATTTTTTTGAAGTGACTGAAAAAAAGCTTCCATACACCAAAGAGTTTTTGCTGTGTTTCACACAAAACCTTCACTTTTCTAATTAGTTTTTTTTTTTCCTTTTGACTTTTTGTTTTTAATTCAGTTTGGTTTCAGTTCGTTTTCAGTGGGTTTTCTTGCTTCAGTTTAGTTTTTATTGTTTGAAAAGGTGCCGTTTTAGTTCAGTTTCTATTAGTTTAAGTGTCAGTTTTAATCTTTTTAATTCTTATTGTATGTCAGAGGCAAGAATTAGGAAAGTCAATCGAACTGTTTAAAAACAGTTGACTCACAGACATCCTCAATAATCACCTGCATTAAAGCCTCATCACAGAGTTTCCCAAACGAACAAATACTAAGTGTTATATTCTAGTATTGGTAATACATAGTTTTAATTTCTTTCAAGAGTCTAGTTTTTATTCTTATTTTATTAAATTTATACATAACTTTAGATTTGACTTTAGTCTTCACACATACCTGTTTACATTATGTTAATTATTCATGTGGTCTATTAAAGAAATCTGCACACTTTTTAAGTAATTAGACTGAAACACTGCTTAAATGAGTTTAAGGACAGACTGCTCAGTCATGTCTAGAAACCTGAACAGGCCTGCAGCCCCACCAGCTCTTGCGTGTCTATTTTAAACTCGTCTTTGACAGTGAACACGCTGTTGACCGCACTCCCCAAAACAAAATGGCACAGAACACAAGAGAGAACAGGCAGCAAACAAATACAGCCCAGCCTGTGTTGTAGCTTTAGGTAGAAACCTGACATAATCTCATTTTAATACTTTTAAATCTTGACCTTTGGACAACACTGGTATGATAACTGTTTTTTGTGCATGTTCTTAGCAATAATAACGCATGCTATTGCTTCTTCTCGGAACCGTGTGTGCGTGTCTTGAGCTGTTTATTCGCAGCTCACGCACGGACAGTGTGGTTATCAGCTGCAGGGGTGGAACCACAGGTCAACATGTAGAAGAAAGTTATCTACAAACAGGCCATGGCTATTTAGTTTTATGAAGTATATTAAATATCGCATTAGTTAAGGCAGACTGTGTAACGTGATTGGTATACATGTTAAAGTGATTCATAAAAACCAAAGAAAGGTGCTCATCTTGAACCGCTGTGCCCACTTAAAAGCACGATCAGAGTTCACACTGCTCATGTGTTCATAATATAATGGCCATTGTGACTGGCATGAGTTAGCTCACTCATGCAAAACACTCCCAGCTGAGCTAATGAATACACTTGGTACTCATTAGCTCAGCGTGAATAAACAAAAAGTGGAACTAAATATGAGCTGTGCATGGATCAGACCCACGGAGGAAAGGTGCATAGTCATTCAGTCTCACCTGGGAGAAAACTTTGCATGCAGTACTGACAGTGGAGAGGTAGACGCACTTAAAACTGCACACAAGTGTGTATAGACCAAACTTTCGCAGATGTTCACTGATTTTATTTATTGATTTATTTATTTGTAATTACTGACGGATTTTGCACAACTCCCCTCTCTTCAAAACAAGAGTCCATGGATGCTGAGGTGCTGCACTCTGCTCAAGTAGAGCATGGCTCCCTTTTGCTAAGGCAGCTAGAGAGGATGAGAACAGCTAAGGAGCTCACTGACGTGGTGCTGCTAGCTGAAGGGATCCCCTTCCATTGCCACAAGGTGGTGCTGTCTGCATTCAGTCCTTACTTCCAGGTAAAATAGTCAGCAACAACAAACTATGCTTGAAGGAAAACGACCAACAAATTGTACCTTTGGCAACACTGTATAATACGGACAGTCACCATATCTTAAATTTGACTGTAATTAAATAGAATGTTAACGTTTTTTATTTGAAATTACAATGTAATTATATTTACCTATTAAACTGTAACTAGTAATTGTAAGTAATATCACATAGTGCATAATTTTAAATCTTGCATAACTTCAGATATTTTATAAGAAAGAAGAAATGGTTACATTGTAAGAACAATTGAGAAGTATATAATTACACTTTCAACATAACTTTTAAAATGAAGTGTACATGAATGGAGAGTCAGGCAAGGTTCAGCCACTTCATAATACAGCCCTGAGATGTAAGGCTCTACTTACAATGTGAGATGTATAAATAGTGCAGTTTTTTCTGCAGAATTATGCAGTACTTTACTTGTGCACTACTTAAATTATTTACTATGTATTTATTTTTCTTTTCCTGTAAAACACCTGAAGTTATGCAGTACTCAAAATTGCACATGCACTACAAAGAATTACTTGCATATTACTTATAATTATAAACACAATGCTCAGATTTACTTACAGTATAATTATTTCTTTGTTTACTGTAAAAAAAAAAGACTTGTTTAATATTCTAGTGGACCTACCTCTAGTATTTGTAGTTAAATATAATTACTTGAACATTGGAAATTATACATTGTAAATTACATTGTATTGCAGGGGAATTAAGTCCTTAGTTACAGGTCATATTATAAAGTGTTACCATATTTTTTATTCTTTTCTTCTTTTTTTTCCCAAACTGCTCCAAGCAAATGCATTGATGATACGCAAGGCTGCAGTTGTATCATTTCTTACTGTTCTGGTGAATCATTGTGTCCAGGCCATGTTTACATGTGGTCTCAAGGAGACGCAGGGAGGAGAAATACCTCTCAGAGACACTTCTGCCCAAAGCTTAAGGCTGCTGCTGGACTACATGTACCGTGGTGAGCTCCCACTTTCAAACAACAACATCCAGGGAGTGGCCGTCGCTGCCTTTCTGCTACATGTAGATGGAGCCTTCAGGTGAAAAAACACGAACATGGGAAATGGGGTGAAACTGACAGGGGGTATGTGGTAAATGTTTTATGCTTAAGAAACACTGACAAACTCTTCTTGTTTTTACTGAGGTAAGGTTGTGCCAGAGTCACATGGAGGCCTGTATGGACCCGTCAAACTGTGTTGGTCTGTACCACTGGGCCAGGAACTTGGGAGCAACTGGCCTTGCTGACTGTGCCTTGCGATACCTTTGTCAACACTTTGCACAAGTAGGGTATTAAGTATTGCCAATGTGAAATAATCCTTCAGTGAGAGTCTTTAAAAATAGCTCTTGAACCTACGATTAATGAAGTTCAGCCTGCCCTAAATTATCAGAAGAATTGAAGTTCAGTGAAGTTTTTGAACACTGTGGAAATCTCTTTTGTTCTTTCTATGATGTGTTGTTTTTATTTTATCTTATTTTATTTCGTCTTCATGACTTATACTGTCTTTCTTTATCTTGGTTTCACTAGGTTTGTGAGGAAGAAGAAGTGCTAGAGCTGGATGCTCAAAGTCTTGGGGAACTGCTTGGCTTAGATGACCTTAACGTATCACAGGAGGAGGTTGTTTTGGAGCTGGTGTTGCGCTGGGTGGAAAAGTGCAGGGGTGACTCAGAAAGGGAAGCCCAGGCTGTGGAGTTACTCAGGCATGTCCGACTGGAGCTTGTGGATCCTGGATTTCTCCGTAAAGCAAGGAGGAGAAACCCGGTATGAAGAGATTGGAATGAGGTCCAAATATAATAAGGAGCAAGACTCCCTATTTATATTCGTCCTGAGATAAGTATGTCGATATATCATTCTTATACTTATGATTCTCTCAGGTGCTTCTGCGGGATGCTGAGTGCTTTGGGATGATTGATGCTGTTCTCCAGACATCAGGTCTCTGCGAGGCCGCAGCTCCTCCTCGCCGAGCTCTTCGCTACGGCATGGAGACAACAGATTTGCTCCTCTGTTTGGGTGGCGTGAATAAGGAGGGCGTCCCTGCGCGGCGTGGAGGACTTGCTGACCTCAGTTTTTGCTTCGACCCCCATGTTAGGAAGACTTACTACATCCCCTCTCCCCTGAGGGGCTGCAGCATAGTGGGACAGATCACAGCAGGCGCAGTGAGCAGAGAAAACATCATAGTGGTGGCTGTAGAGGCAGAAGACCAACATCGAACGAAGGGGGTTGATATCTACAGGTTTTAATCCCTTTGCATATCAGAAATCTTTTTATCAAAAGGCACCACATTGAATTAACAAATGAACTACTTATTCATCTTCCAGGTATGACAGTTCAGAGGAGAACAGCTGGGTGAAGTTGTGCTCGGCAGCTTACAGGGACATGTATGCTTTAGGGCTCATAGGAGATGCCCTCTATTTAATCGGTGGTCAGATGAAAGTGCGTAATCACTACGTCATCACAGACAGCGTGGAGAGATGGTCGCTGAAGAGAGGAGGCAGCTGGCTCGGCTTTGCTCCTCTGCCTCTTCCATTAGCCTGTCACTGTGTTGTGACCCTAAAGGAGCATCTTTATGTGCTGGGGGGCTGGACACCACAGGTACCCAAACTCACCATCTTAACCCTTTAAAGCCTGAGCCATGAAATAATTGCCCCCAAAATACATCTTTTTAAATTAAGTGTTTATTGAACCTTCTGACAAATTAAAAGAAAAAATGTATTTGCATATATGAGTTTGAATTTTTATCATACTTGTTGCCTCTGGCCTTTTTTTGCACGGTATTATTTAAAAATGTATTGTACAATTTATTTAGGTTTTTCACGGGTAAAAAAAAAATCATACTGAAGTTGTGGAAGTCTCAAAAATTTACAAAAACTTGCCATATAAAATCCACACAAACTGGTTGTTTTTCCCCTGAACATTAACAGGAGTATTGTACTTTTATTTAAAATCATTTTCTTTTTTAAAAAATTCCCACACAATAGAGATGGTGAAATAGTTACTGAAATATTTCTGCTTCTCATTTGTCCAATATGTCCCCATTTCTTCATCTTTTTCTTCATCTCGCTGCCTAAATCTCTCTTCCTGCCTTTCAGGATCACCCTGACGACGAGCCTGACAAGCTCAGCAATCGTGTGTTTCAGTTTGACCCCGGCAAAGACAGATGGACAGAGTGTGCCAGCATGAAGTACTCCAGGTACCGCTGTGGGTCAGCTGTCCTCAGTGGAGAGATCTATATATTAGGTCGGACTACCAGAACACATAACTGTATCTATATTAGTATTGTGAGATTTCTGCACTGGAGCAAGAGAAGATGCGTTTGTTTCCAGGTGGTATAGGATGCGATGGAGAGGACCGTGGGCAATCACGTCGTTGCCTGAGCTCCGTGGAGATCTACAACCCAGATACAGACACCTGGAGACCAGGACCAACCCTCCCCACATCCCTACTTTCCCTTCGAACGAACGCCTCCAACATAGGAGTAGTGGATGGAAAGCTCTATCTCTGTGGATACTACAAGGGGGCTGGTCAGTTACTGAATGTCTGTCAAATAATTTTTAAAAGCACTTTTGCATGCTCTCAAATAATTTGTCTCTAATGGCTGCAGGCCGTCATGAGATCATCACCAAGGAGCTTTTAGAATTGGACCCTGCAGACAATGTGTGGACAGTTGTGGAAAGACGAGCAGCCATGCACGACAGCTACGACGTCTGTCTGGTGGCTAATCTTAATCCTCGAGACCTCTTCACACCCTAATCCAGCTCCTCCTGGGCCAGTGTGTGTGGAAAGTAAGCATCTATACGCTAAACCCGGAAAGCCTCATTCAAAAAAGCCTTATTCACTCTTGGTATTTGGAAACCAGAATAACAAGATTAATTTTCACTATAATTAACTAACAACTTTTTTTTTTGCTATATGAGCATCCAAAGTCAGACTTTAGATAATGCAATTTTATGTTATATGTCAAAAGTCTGTTTGTTACATGTCCTGTCCAAGCAATGAATTTTACCTGTAAATGTAAGAATAAAAGAAAAATCAACATTCTGTTCTGTGTATTTTCTATATGTGGTATAAACTGTTAAACTAACATGTGCAGCCTTCTTTAAAGTCACAAAATCTTGTCTATACAAAAGTCACTTCCACCACTTTAACTCTTCTTTTGGTAAAAAGAAGGATGGCAAGAAAAAAAAAGCAAATTTTAAATTTAACAAGCTATTTATTTTGCTCTTCAGTCAAACTACAGAAACCACAGAAGCCTCACACTGACTGCTACTAGGTTTTTATGTTTTTTTCTCTGTGTTGTCAATTGGTGACATCTTAGTGAGAAAACATTGTAAATATATTTTTCTCTCTTTTTTTGGGATAACTGCATGTTGAAATGATATAATAATAAAATGAAACAATAAAGTCACGTGAAAAAGATGGAGGATTCAGGTGGGTGTTAACACAATGGAACATTCTTACCAGGAATGGACGTCCAAGTAGATTCCACCCAAGGTCAGACTGTGCAATGCTCATTAACTACAAAAATCCCAGAAGTTACATCTCAGACTCTCCAGGCTTCAATCAACATGGTAGAGTCAACCATGAACACATCTGTATACCAAAGTATTCTAGAGTCAGATCTGAAGACAGTCCAGCAGTGGGTCATACAACCGGAAATTCCCAAGCAAAGTCAAAGTCCTGACCTCAAGTCAACTGACATGCTGTGGCGGGACCTTAAGAGAGTAAAGAGCTGTAAAGAAGAGTGGAACACAATTCCTCCATAATGTTGTGAGAAACTGATAAAGTCATAGAGAATATCATTACCTTAAGTTATTGCTGCTAAGAAATAAATAAATAAAGATTGCTCTACAAGCTACTGAATCACGAGGCATTCACATTAATTAAATTATATCTAATAATAACTACTGGGATTGATTGAGGTTTTTTATTTGTTTGTTTGTTGGTTAATGTTTAACTTTGTCCTTTGTTTAAAACCCCCTCTGTGTTACTCAGTTCGATTGCATTCACACAATACCTGGTCTTTCATGCACTTTAGTCAGTCTAAAAAAAACTCTACATTGCCCTTAAAAAACAACATTTCAATTCATTGAGATGAATACAGATTTCACTGTAGAATTTGATACAGCAATCGTGACTTGAGATAACACAGGGCATACTTCCAGAGTTCTATGAAATTGCCATTTTGTGAGACCTTGATGATGATAGATGATGCCGATAGTCTGGGAGGCTAAATTTAATCATGTTTTAGACAACAAGTGTCCTCGCGCAAAGATATAACAGCAGGTGTGGGCTGGTGGGAGGTGCGCTCGCAAGCATGAGAAACTAATCTCACATTCTCAGGACAGTCATTCAACTTCGCCGCTCAGGGTGAATAAACATGCTAGTAGAAAGGTGGAGGCTGATTTTGGCCTTGGGTGAGTTTTTTAAAATCATCTGCCAATCTGCTGTGTTGTTTGTGCCTTTTTCTGTGTTTTCAGTTTTGATTAATGAGGATTTTTAATGTACAATTTTCAGGTTGATGGCTGCTAATAGTTACAGGTTGCGTTGCTTGTGGTGTAAAAGGACTGTTGTCCGTTGTCATCTTACAGTATACGTCCGGCTTTTACTGTACGTCCGGCTCTCTTTTTATTCTTTTTTTTTATTCCCAGAATGTATTATGTGCATCTACAGCAAACCCTTAGAGCAGAAGAGAAGGTGTTTTTTCCAAATAACAGAAAGTACCGAGCATAACTACAGGCAAAATAAGAAATACACTGCTGCGGGCAGTGTGAGTGGGTCAGTGCAAGTTTGTGAGACCACCGACTGTTGCGTGGGCTACTACCGGATCATTAACGGCACACCAAAAGCTGACGTTCTTGGTAAGAAGCCCGAATGTCTGGCCAAGTACGTGGAGTGTAATTGAAAACAACAACACATTTTTAGCACATTAGCAAAAAAATCTAATGATTGATGAGCTAGTTTAATTAAAGCCCCCACGCCACTCACTAACAGCTGAAATGCGCCACGTGCTGTGAAGTATAATGTAATATGTAATATTGTTTGTCGTGCTCCTGATTTTTCGGTTGCAGCTTGTGACAGGATTGAAAAGTCATGCCCAGATGAAACCTGCAAGGCACAACCACGCATCAACAACCAATTCTTTACATGCATGTGCAGCACAGACCTCTGCAATGGCAACATTACTTGGGGAAAAGAACAGACTTCAAACCCCTACTCTTATTTTTCAGGTATGGTATTAATAAGGTTATATAACCGTGAATTAGTAAATAAATTTATAATTTAAGAATAATATAGCATAATATAATTAGAAGCATTTAAAAAGCCTAAAACACTTCATGTCCTTCCTGAGGCTACCCCAAAGGAATTTGGATCTTTTTCTTGTTAGGCTCTTGTTATACTGAATATATATTCAGGTGGTTGACAAATTTAAGGAAAAATCCACATTAAGCGTAACATTACCAGACACCCAACACTTGGCGTTGATTTGTCATTATCTGGAGCTTTCTTGGAGGGAGCACTTAGCCAACACCATGCCAGCAAAATGGCTCACACACCATTACAGAGACCCACCAGATCTCTAGCTCAAATGGTTGTGTTTTTCCTTTAATTCTTCACCCATTCGCATGCGCGATAGATATGATCATTCATTCACAATTCAACTGGCACCTAATCCTTTTTTCTCTCCCCTTTTTAGATGTCTTCATGAAAATGGCTGTGATTGTTGTTGGGATTTTGCTCTTTATGTGTTTCTGTATTGTTGCTGCTCAATGGAGAAGTTGCCTAAAAAAGAAAAGTAAGGTTCTTTTTTCTTCAAAAACATTATTTATGATTGAAATACCACTTGAGTAATTCAGTTTGACCTGACTGACTCCACTACAAAAAAAAAAAAGTAGTGAATCTTCTTTTACACATTCAAAGTTATGCTTTACCCTCAGATTTCTCAGAGAAGTCCAGCATTCAGGGCAAAAACACTCAAATTCACTTTGTTATTTTCCTAAAAATAACAATGTTACTTTTAGTTTTAAAGAAGAATTTTGCAGATTTCTAAAATAATGTGTTCTTGTTGTCTTTCTAAAAAAAAAATAATTCTAAATCACTCTATGTGTCTGTATGTTCATCAATATGAAGAGATGCACCTTTCTGTTTATGGAATGCCAGGACTACCAAAATGAATTAATTAAATACACCATTAAATAATTGATTAAATGTACCAATAATTAATTAAAATTTGAATTAATTAATTAAATACATATTTATGACATTTAATTAATTAATTATTCATTTTGGCAATCCTGGCCCTAGGGGTTTGGACTGCCAAAAAGAAATAAATAAATACATCATGAAATAATTATTAAATGTGTCAATAATTAATTAAAATGTGAAATTAATTATTTAATCATTAAATATGTCATAAATATGTATTTCATTAATTTATTACAATTTTGATTAATTATTGACACATTTAATTAATTATTTAAGGGTGTATTTAATCAATTCATTTTGGCAGTACTGGCATTCCATACATGTTGAGTCATTCTCTGGGATGTGTAACTTGCGTGAATTTCATTAAGGGATAACGTGGCATGTGATAAAAGTTGACAACAAGCTGGCCAGCTCAGAGGCTGAAGACTGTGTTTTGTTTAAGGTCCATTTTCTGCCTTCAGTTTTACATTTGTAGTGTTTAATATTTGCATTGCATGTTCACGTCAATCAACTGTGATGAGATATTAGGTATACCCTTTTATTTTTAGTTTTAATACAGTAATAATGTGTCCATTTGTCTTTTTTAATTCCACAGAAGAATAAAGCTATTGTTTCCACATTTTCTAAAGTTAAAATGAGTTCCCATGATGTCTTGGCCTTGAAATGCCTTCATTCTATGCGCTACACTGACCTTGTTTTTTTTATCTGTGTTATGGTACTCCCTCTGCTACTCTTCAGTCACATTTCCATGCTCTCAGTAACTAATCAGGAAGCTTTCAAATGAATGGTGGCTTTATTGTACTGCCAGATTACTTTCTATGAGTGGCAACTAAATCACTTCTTTACTATAATATTTTAGAGAAGAATCTACAATCCTCCAGTCATGATTACCTCGTCCAACCCTCCTGTTCCTGCCAAAGGACAAAAACCTCTGAGATCGACATCAGTCAGATCGAGCTACAGCAGGTATGCTCTGCTATGAAACAGGTTTTAATTCCACAGTAGGTAGTGTGCAAATTATCAGCAAGAAATGCATACAGGTTCTGATACTTTACTTGTTCATGTCCTGCAGATTGTGGGCCGAGGGCATTTTGCAACTGTTTTTCAAGGGACATACCAGGGCTCTGTGGTGGCTGTTAAATTTTTACCTGCAGCCTATGAACACAATTTTAACACAGAAAAGGAGATTTATGAGCTACCGCTGTTAAAGCATACTAGCATCGTGAACTTTCTCGGGGCTGGGAGGAAACCAGATGACAAAAGCTGGTTCATCGTGCTGCAATTTGCTGAATATGTGAGTGAAAACCTTTGCACGAAGACAACAGCTGCTCAAGGAAAAAACTGCATGGAACAGACCAGAGAAATATTTATAACTAATACTAAGAGTCCGTTGTGACAAATAGAATATATAGGTAAAAGAAAACAATTTATTTAAATTATCTAAAGTAACGTAAGTAAATGTTAAAGAAAAATGAATAAATGAACAGGCACTACAGTAAAAATGTAAAATTATATGCCAGGTTAAGCCACTGTGTTTAAAAATATTTATTACACTAGCTATTCTACCCACATCTCTTATTTAATCACAATAATTTCAGCTCCTTTCAGATTCGATCGGAGGCTGAAGGAAACATGTCAGATTATGTGGCTCACTCGTCATTAAAACCATTTCTGATCAGATGTCTAGAGTTATCGTAGAGTAAGGCTAATAAAATTATTGCAAACACTAAATGGAAACCACTGTAAAGATTTTAAGATGGGTATAATGAACAAAAACCATTAATAAAGGTTTAATGGGTCAGGGGTCAGGACGGCTGTCTCACAGCAGGGAAGCTTCTAGTTTGAACTTAGTCTTTCTGTGTGGAGCTCTCACATTCTCATAGTCAGAAGACATTCATGTCATATTAAGCTGTTATTCTAAAATGGACATAGATCGGATAATCCGGTACTGTATGGTTAAACCTTGTTGATCAGTAAGAGTAGAACAGCTCTACATAAAGTTTAAAACTAATGCTAATGTGTGAAATATAATTGCTTTTCTATATTTATGGTTGAATAGTTTATGTTCCATGCCTTTAAGTCTATAGTGCTTTATCTGTTTGAAACCACTGTATGCTTCAGGTATGAATGTCTGCTATCCCTTTGATTTCAGGGATCTCTTCATTCCTTTTTGTCCAAACAAACCACGAGCTGGATGTTCTCACTAAAGTTGTGCCAGTCGCTATCGCAGGGACTTTCCTATCTCCACTCTGACCTTCTCAGCCATGGTACTGGCCAGAATAATATTGCAACAAATGCATGTGTGCATGGGTTATCTGTTTGATGTGGGAAGCATAGAGTGCGTGTTTTTAAA
The DNA here is from genome assembly GCF_013358895.1 of Oreochromis aureus. Taxonomy (NCBI): domain Eukaryota; kingdom Metazoa; phylum Chordata; class Actinopteri; order Cichliformes; family Cichlidae; genus Oreochromis; species Oreochromis aureus. Next base: position 17,497,772 of record NC_052961.1, on the reverse strand, counting down.
CTATTATCACCAAGAATAAAGATGAGTTGTTTTCATCCAAACAATGGATCTGCTGCAGTGATTCATCTAATGTGGCCACAAATCTTAAATAATGATACGCTGTTTATCTGAGGCTGTCTTGATATGTGAGCGTAAGCTACGGGGACAAAATATTTTTATTGGATTTTTCATACAGATTTGCACAAACCTCCTGTGGCCCACAGAGACCTCAGCAGCTCCAACGTGCTGGTGAGGGCAGGTGGTACCTGTGCCCTGTCTGATTTTGGATGCTCCACCATTCTGCGTTCTTGTTCAGAGCCTTACCGCAGGCACAACCAGAATAAAAACATGAAGGTGAGACACAGGTACTACTGTTTATCCACTCAAATCATCTTATTTAAATAACAAAACATAAAAACTTGAAGACCTAGACTTGCTGCTGTTTTTTGAAGTAATTAAAATTTCACACTAGAATTAAAGAGTCAGTAAAATGAAAACAAAACATCCAATATTATTACTTATTTCTAATAGATACATTTGTATTTCTGTAGTGTATTCAACTGGGCATGCTGCACTACATGGCTCCTGAGATCCTGGAAGGCTTTGTGAACCTGAACGAAAGCATGTTTCTCATGCAGGGTGACGTTTACGCTTTGGGTCTGCTGCTGTGGGAGATCTGGATGCGCTGCTCTGATTTATTTGAAGGTTAGTCATTATGAGTAGATGTTATGATGTTCAAAAATAAGTCCAAGGCTCTTTAGAGTAGTACAGAGGGTCAAGGTAAAGTTATTCAGAGTACTTAAATGGCTAGGCACACTGTAAAAAGGTTGCTGTATATTGTGTAGCTGTAAAGTGCAGCTTTATTTGACTAGAAATGAACAATTTTTACATGTAAACAATGGTGCAGCACTGCAAATGATAAATGTCATGTCATACACCTGCAGTGTGTTTCTGATGTCTGAATTAAGAAACAAAAAACTGCAAGTCGTTCGGTTTTCTCTGCTCTAAGGCAAGCTTATTATTGTAATGGGTTGTCATTATCAACCATACAACTGCAGGCTGTTGCTAGAGTCCAGCTTTCATTCCTCTCAGTAGAGATCAGTTACCACACTGGCTTTTCAGTGGGTGTGTCACTGAAAGGGGAAAATCGACATGAATCAGAAACTGGTGAATAGTGTGCTCCAGCTGGCCTGGTTTCCCAGCTGCTTGAAATCTGATGCATTCGTTTCTGGGCTGACAAGTCAAATTTTCAATTCACTAAGCCTAGAAAATTCTGTGAACAGACCTCATTTATTACAGATACCATCTATGACTAATACCACTGTTTCCACCTGCAGGTGGAGCTGCACCACAGCATCTTTTGCCATATGAACTAGAGCTGGGAAGCAATTTAACACTGGAGAGCCTCATCCTGTACGTGTCCTATATGGACAAAAGACCCTGTATACCTGAACACTGGGAACTGCTACCACAGGTATTCTTACATAGGGGCTTTGTGGTACAACTTACACCTGCGGTTTCTGTAATGTGTGGACTAAATGTTTATTGTTCTCAGGGAGCTGCGCTGAGGGAGCTCCTGGAGGATTGCTGGGACAGTGATTCAGAAGCCCGACTAACAGCTCACAGTATCATGGAAAGAATAACCTCTCTTCAGTCTTCTTACTCTCTGTGATTTCTCTGTCTCTTGTCTTTTCAGGATGACACAATTTTGTACTGTTTCCCTCCAGAAACCTTTAGTAAAAGAATCTTCAAAGACTGCCTTAACATTTAGTGGCATTTATAACTTTATTTCTCCTAATCAGAATGAGACAGAACCTGCATCTTTGCTGCCGTAATGATCTCTTATCTGGCAGTTCTGATATAAAGTGAACTCTGATAGCATTACTCAGCAGGCTCACAGGCATTTCTGTCCTGAGTTTGATCTCATTAAAACCACTGACGCCTTACTTCAGCAGGCACTGGTTTCACTGTTCCTTTTAAAGCCCACAGGATTTGTGTTCCTGCTATGCAAAGCCCTATGGTATATATTACAAGAGAGAACTGACCAAGGCAGCAGCCATACAAGTTCAAAACATCTCAGAAATGCAACAAATTACACAAAATGCAAATGTTTCATACGTATAAACTCAATTTAAATTCCCCCTAAACTGTCACTCCTAAAAAAAAGAAAAAGAAAAAAGATCAGATCAGAGCGTTTTCTTTGTTTCTTCCTAAATATTCCATGATCAACTGTAAGTGGGATTATTGGAAAGTGCAAGTATTTATTTCAGTTTTAAATTTCAGGCTAAATCTCATTTTTAGGTCTTCAAACACAGAAACATGAAATTCATGTTTTATTGACATTTATTCTTCATTAACTTTAGTCTCTCAATGATTGAGTGCAAAAACTGTTGAATCCCAGAAGACTCCCCCAGTGCAGGTATCTTACACTGCGTAACTGAACTGCTTTTAAATTAATGTGTATAATGTTACCTTTTTAATCCCATTTATCACCTACGAAAGAGACGATGACAACAGGGACAAACTCCAAGCATACACCGACGGGCTGCTGTGGCTGGGCTTTTAAGGTGATGCAAAATATCAAATATAATATTCATTTAAAAAAATTGATAATCAAGGAAACTTATGAATTAGAGAATTTACATTTATTAAATAATGATAAAGATGCTTTTAAAACTGACCGCTAGATGTCACTGTTCACTCACATCCATTTGTTTCCAATGGAAACAATGGATTATGATCTCATCACAAGTCTATTCATAACACTGCAAAAAGGAAAAAAGCCAGCGTGTTCAACATGTGGCCACATTCTTCTGGCTTACACTTGAAATGTATTTATTTAAGCATTTCGTTGTTTAAACTTTTGCTTTCAACTGAAATGTTGTTTTCTTGCTAAAATGTCACTGATGTTTCAGAGATGCAGTTTACTGCTTATGCCTCAGCAGCATGTCTTTTGATCTCCAACCTTCAACCACAAGTTTTAAACTGTTTCTCTGGCATTGCCTTATTGTATGCTGACTTCACTGACTTCCAGTATGTAACGGTCATGACAAATGTTGCTGTTTTAAGTCACTGTGCTCAAAAGTTTGTCATCAAATTTTAACAACAGTCTTAAAGTAGAAAACCAAATGAGAAAGAAGTATTTGAACCAGTACAATATGCCTGTAGTGGGTAACCCAACGAAGGAGTCAGTCAAGGATGAATAAGTTTAACAATTTCCACCTAAATCCACAAAGAACAGTAAACCTCATTTTAACCCCTGCCCTGCTTTAAAGCCCACTTTCTGTTAGTGTTCTTTTGATGTTACCAACCACAAAAGCCAGAGACGTCATGTACAGCAGTCTAATGGTCTTGCAGATATTTTGGGTTATTTAGTCATACACAAAAACATCCACAGAGCTCACAGTTATGCTGGTGTCCTGTCTGATGCGGTTTCATTGGAACTAACAAAAGCTTTTCTTTTCTTTTTAATTAAGCAGCAGAGCGGCTGTGGTATTTTAAAATGTTATTTCTTCAGTTTCAAACACATTGCTTTCCTCAAAATATCTTGTAGCTGTGAACTCCTCGTCCAGCATACGATAAAGCTCAGTCCTTTCAGCTGAAACTGCTACTGACACTAATGATTATTTGGAATAACTTATAGTTTCCACTTTTTGATGCTCACCTTGTGTCCCATTTTCTGGAGTGGGACCTGCTGCTGCTGCTTCACTCTCTCTGGCTGTATTTAAATTAAGGGCCACACATTACCTGGTGTTAAGTTCTGTTAGGGAAATATGGCAAATATAGTGTAGATACTGGTTCCCGATTTAACAACTGCTGACAGCTAAACCATTCTTAACTTGTTAGTTGTGCTCTGCACAAAGCACAGCCACAGAGCATGTATCACTCACTTTATCTATAACAGTTTTTGTTTTTTGTTTTACTGTTTAAAATGTACGTTTTAAATAAAAGAATACAATCCTGGTCTTTCTTTCTACATTTTAAGCTGCCTCTTTTCTCTGACTGCAAAGTCTCTGCCAACTTCCTCAGAGTCTTCAAAGCTCGCCGCATGGCAAAGCATCACCACAAATGTCTGACTGAAGTGATGGATTTAGGGTAAATCTGACCCGCAGGACATTCCCCGCATGCCTTCTTCCCCCGTGTTTGTGCCGCTGGGTAGGTCAAGTATTCGCTGGAAAAACCCAAATTAATCCCAAACGAGTGTGACGCTCGGAGATGTTGCCTTGTGGAGGCTCCGCCCCTCGCCTCGGAGCGTGTGGTTCCCATCGCTCCTGTTGCTGTGTTCCTGAGACTCAGAGTGATAGTAGAAAACAACAGCTGGGCCGATGGATCAGACGGCTTTGGGGGATTTTTTAATTTTCAGACCATTACAGAAGCCTCTTTTAAACGTGTGAGACTCTATATGGACAACCCGATCATTAAAAAGAGCTCCAGCTGCTTTTTATCAAAACTCAAAGTGATTTGGGGATCCGGTCCCGAGGAAAGCTGCTCCTGACAGGTGCGCACAGTGCGCAGAGAGGATGGGCAGACGTGAGGCGGACAGCAGAGGCGCAATGAACACCAGCGGACGCTCCGAGCTGGGCTGCCTGCAGGACGCGGCGTTCAGCAGCCAGCATGGCGGCGAGCAGTCACCGAGAATGGACAGCCGCCGTGCCTGCAACGCGGAGAAGCGACAGAGAAACATGAAAGCAGGCGTGGAGGCGCCGGGCCAGGCATCCACAGCCGCAGCGTCCATGGAAGTAAAAAAGCATCAGCACAAGCACAACTTAAAGCACCGTTATGAGGTGATGGAGACGCTGGGGAAAGGCACCTACGGCAAAGTGAAGAAAGCGGTGGAGAGAGCGAGCCTGAAGACGGTAAGATGGTCACCATATCCCATCATATCATAGTGCCTCAAGCTTTTCGGAGCTGTGTGGCTGAAGGAAACGATCAATTATCAGTTTCTGAAATTGATTTGACCTCTTAACCTCGTCTGCTGACCCTGTAAAAAGCCTATCAAAAGTGTAATGTGATGCATATGCTTTTACTTTTCGCCACTCTCCTTATGCGTCTGTGCTTGCGTGCTGCACTTGCCACGGTGTTGCTCAATGGTAATTAAATATTAATTTGAAGGTGGAAAGAACTTCGTGGGGGGCGCTCTGCGTGTGGTAGGATATGCGTTGATCCCGAACCCATTTCTTGTGCTGCCAGCTTGAGATGCCTTTGGTCTGACTCACTCAGCAATTGAAAAAGGGGATAAAATCACTACAATAGATCTGCTCCAACTAGAGTCTGACCCCTAAAAACCCAGACTTAAGCACACACACACACACAGAGCCAGACATAATAGCATAACATGTTTCTGTTTAACTTCACAATCTGAGTATCTAGGTTAAAACAGAATGTGGTGCCAGATTAGTTTGAATAATCGTGGGTTTATGTCTGGTCAGACCCTAATCCCTCCCTCTGTGCTGTGATCTGAGAGGACGGGGGCCTCATCAGTTTCCTTTCTGTTTTATTTTAATAAATAAACACACTTCCGCAACCTGATTGGGACAAAAAAGATGATTCCGATTAGAGTGAGTCTTTCACAATTTGTCTGGCTCCTTTGACTGTGATTGTTAGACCTCCTCACTGATAGTAACCCCCGCCAGGTGTGGAGAGACGTCGAAGCCCTCACCAACTAGAAATTGTCTCAGCATATCAGAGATTGCCTACCCTCTTCCCTCAACTCCCACCAGTTTGCTTACAGAGCAAATCATTCTCAGCCCTCTATTGTACGCCCCGTACACCTATGACTGCACACCAACCCAGCCAACTAATGACATTGACAAGTATGCCGATGATGTCCTGCAGGTGCTCAGAAAATAACCTGAAGCTTAACTCCCTTAAACCCAAAGAACTCATAATGGACTTCAGGAGGCACAGAAAGGTCCACTCCCCACTCATTATAAATGGAGAATGGGTGGAATCTGTAGAATCACCCACATCTCCATGGATCTCACCTGGACCCACAACACCAACACCCTGGTAAAGAAGGCCTAACAGCAGCTTCATTTCCTCTGTGTCCTGAGAAAAATAACCTGGACCAGAAGTGGCCTTCTACTGCAACAACAGAGAACAGGAAGCCTTTGCAGAGGGTAATTAACACCACCCAAAACATCAGTCACTGCCCTCTGCCACCCTTGGAAGCCATCACCAGATCCTCCTATCTCAGGAAAACCAGAGCCATCACATGCGACCCTTTGCACCCTGCCCATCACCTGTTTGACCCGCTGCCTTCTGTTTGGCGCCTCAGGTCAGTCAGGTCCCACACCTCCAAACTCACAAACACCTTCTTCCCCTGGGGACATTGAGACTGTCAAAAAACACTCTCTCCCCACACCCCACCCCTGCCCAACCACCTGATCTGAGCCATGGCCTGAGTTACCCTCATCACTCAGGGCACTCACACACGGACTCTATTCAGACCACGTCTTTCTTTGCACTACTTTCAAGCACTTTGCAACTTGTTTTCTGTTGTGTGCTATACAATTCTATTCTACACCTTAACATGGAGTGAAGCATGCATAAGAGACTGCTGGTAGGATACAGAGAGAGGAACGAGGCCATGTAGTGTGTGTGTGTGTGTGTGTGTCTGTGCAGGGTGAGTGGGTTTGGTAGGACAAGGGGGAAAAGCTGAATTCCTTGAGCCATTAGCAGGCACATACCAAGGATTCTTTGAAACAAAACAGGCATTATTTTTGGAAACAAGGCTAGCGGGCTGTTTTGTGAGTGTGGGGAGATGGGAGAGGAAAGCAGGAAGAAGAACAGGAAGAGAAGGCACTATCAGTGATTTTATAATAAGGAGCTGACTTGAGACTTGTTCCTGTAAAGTGTCTAAGTGGTTTTCCTGTGACGCTGCAAGAAAGGAATGTAAGTCATCCTCATGAATGCACAGAGTGAAGCAAAAGGAAAGATGAATAACCAGCCTTGGTTATGCAAGCTAAGTATTCTGTGGTCACTTACGCTGGCTGGGAGCCTCACTTGTTTTTAAAGCTTAAATATCATAGGCAAAAAAAGAATTGAAGCATAATCAAATAATGCCATCAGAAAAAATTATCTTGTTTCCTTTCTTGCATTTATGTATATGTATTTGCCCAGTTCCCCATCAGTTCTGCAATTCCTGGTTAAGGAAAGGGACAGCTTAAGGCTGTGTGTAGATGATTGGAGGTCAAGGGTCACTCTGGCAGGAAGCCTGTATAATCCTGCCGCTAAATCGTTCACAGATGCAGCAGGGACCTTTAGTGATGCTCAGGCTCCTGGGATACATATGTGTGTTTGTGAAAATAGCAGGGTAGGAAGGAAGTTGGTGCACACCCCAACCCCCATGATGACTTCATACAGACAAACACACCTGCAATAAGTCAAGACTGGAGTCAGCAGGAAAACGAGAAGAGGATGGGAAAGCCAGTACATCCCTTTGCACATCTAAAATTGCCATGCTATCATAATATAGGCCGTGATGATGTCAAAGAACGGCTGAATGACTCCCACATGCTGCGTTGTGTTTCCTGCACATGTGAGGTTGCAGTTTTTAGAGGAAACAATGAGACATTGTTGGTGAGAAGGATACTTTAGAGGTCATGTCTCTGCGTGATGCATCCGCAGGATATTTGCATGCACAAGGGTGAGATCACACAAACACACAACCACAGCTTCCTCTACTCACACATGGCCCCTTGAAATCAGTCACAAAAAATACCCTCCTTTGCCCTGAACCATACCCAGAGTGTCTGTATTCCCTGTGTCATGTGTCACTTCAAAGTCTTGGTAGTAAATTAGAGCTGAGACGGCAGTAGAATTTTTTGACTCCCAGTCTATACATTGACATGTCTAATCCATAACTTATCTGTTATATTCCACCAAGTCATCCCAGTAACTGATTTTACAGTCTCCCCTGCTCTTCCTCACATTACTTTAAGTATTTGGGTCATAAATGGCTCTTTAGTGAGCATCAGAATCCGCCTCCTCAACTTTTTAATATTTGCCCTTCAGCTGATGACCACATAAATTGTGTGGCACAAACTATTGCCCAGCACCCCACTGAAGGGTTTGACACATCACCCATATAAGAAAAATATTGTTAGATGCATAAAATGTGACTATAGCAAAGACATAAGTTTGAAAATGAAAGTATTTTCATTCACCACATAGCTTATACATGAGTTTCAGAAGGTCACTTCAGTCTCAGGGGTTCCCTGGATGGTGTTCGTGTTGTGTTGCATAACTATCATGGTTGATGGAGCGTGCGAACTGTGTCTCTTCCAGTATTTCGGAGACATTTTTTTTCCCCCGCCAGCTGAGAAAGCTGGAGTTTTGACCTGTGGGAGCTCACCCACAGGGACAAGGAAAATTATACAGCGCATGTTTCGTCCCATGTTTAAATGTCAGCCTCACAAATTAGTCCCATGGCTTCAGCTACTCGTTATGTTCCACGTCTCAGTTGTCATTCGTGTATTTTAGGCACACTCCGATGCCTCGTTGTCTGCCTGCATGCACTTGTCTCGTCTTTGTAAAGTGCTGATTATGTGACACTTATTCTATCCAACCAGTTTTAGAGGTTCGTTTTAGGATGTACGTTTTTACTGCGGGCCTGCGTGTGTGTGTTCAGAAGCTTCGGGTTGCACCGGTGTATGGGATTAAAGAAGCAGAGTGTGAACACTGCAGCTGTCAACCTTCTGCCTCTGAACATCTCACATCACGAGATCTGCTCTCACCATGCAGCCTTTAAACCCACATAATCATGTCTAATACCCAGAGATTTTATTTGTGTATGAGCGTGTGTGTTTTTTTAAGCATCAACAGTATGTACAGTATGCCTTTGTTTCCATGTTTGGCTGCGCAAATGATGCTTGAACTGTTTATTTATTTGTTGTTTTGATGGAGATAAAGCAGAAAATGGTTAAATTGGTGTGTTTTTCGAGGAATTTATGGAAATTAAATCTACTGGCTCAAGTTTTATTACTCAGTCACTAGATTTAACAGATAGTGTGTGAAATTTGGACACAATCTTTTTTTTTTTTTATAACATCCTCTAATCTGTGTCTTCCTTCTAAGGTGGCGATCAAGTCAATCCGCAAGGAGCGCATCACGGACGACCTGGACAGAATTCACATCCAGAGAGAGATCGAGATCACATCTTCCCTCAGGCACCCCAACATCATACGCTTCCATGAGGGTAAGATGACACTGACACACCATCACACATAATCAGACAATTTCATAGTTTGGTCTCCAGGTAGCATTTAGGCCGTGAATATTTTAAAGAAAGTCAGTCGAAAGATATTAAGTCCCACAACACACACAGCAGCATTTACAGCAGTGTTGTTCAACAATGCCAGGGGCTAAGGGATAACGCTGGTAATGCTCACAAATCCTATTTGAAGCCCAAAACCAACAATGACACAATCCAACTAAGTATTTCCTATTTGTACAAAGAATCGAACACATGGCTTCTTACTCTGTTCCATAAACTTGCATTGATGGCAAATACTTAACTTAAAATCAAATCAGTGATGCACTGATTTGGGAAAAATATCCCAAAACTACTACTGACACCACTCTGGTGGTTTAGCCTGAATTGAGCCAAAATACTCACTGCAGCGAGAAGTAATCTCCCCAAAATGATTTGCTAAAAGCTACAGCACCCAGAAATGAAACAATATGATTGAAAAGAATTTTAAAACTTCTAAAACAGCCTTGAGAGATGCTCTTTGGTATCTTATTTCATCATCTCGTAGTGTTCCTAACAATAAAAATAGAAGATTTTTACCCTTATTCACTAAAGGTCTCCCATTTATTGTTGGATGGGTATTGTTGTTGATTAGAACAAATGAGGAGGATGTTATAGTCGATGAATAAGATAAAAATCCCAGTTAGCCCCATACCTGTCACTATACTTAAATATATCATTTTGATTGGTAGCCATTCATCAGGTGAGACTCTTTTAAAGTTGTACAAATGAAACTGCAAATATTTCTGTTTCTATGGAGATTTAATGTAAACAATAAGCATTTGCATACACGGATTACACAGGAGTTGAAAACCTACACAGCCAAAACATCATTAAAGGTTTCTGTTTTCCTGTGTTGACAGTGTTTGAGAGCCGAGATAAGATTGTGATTGTGATGGAGTACGCCAGCAGAGGAGAGCTGTATGATTACATACAGGAGAGGAGGCGACTGCCAGAAACAGAAGCCCGCAGCATCTTCAGACAGATTACATCTGCTGTCCACTACTGCCATAAGGTTTATACACACCAAACAACCTACCCACATGTGTTCTGCAGGTGCCCAACAGGAATACATTACAAGTTAGCAAATTGCACACAGGCACGTGTGCACACATGCAAATACTGTACTGCTTAAACCAATAAATCCTAATCCTATTACTGCAGAAAAACTTGACTTGAGTTTTCAGATCTCTTTGGGTTAAGAGCGCATTATAAGGCTCGATTGTTCTTTACAGTCACACACTGACACATTTAACAAATGCTAAATGAGCCTCCTTCAACATTACTGTAAGCCTTGGCATAGAAACAAATACTTCTTTGTTTCTCTGATTTATTGTTGTGTACATAAAATCACACCAGAAAGCAGGAATTATTGACGAGTTATTAAGTCATATTTAAACAGAAGTGCATTACAGTGGAAGTTAAGGTATCTGCCTGACTGTCAGCTGAGCTGGACATGAAAAAAATGGCAGTTGTTTTGCTTTTCTTATTTTGGCAGTTTGGACTGTGTGTGAATCTGCTCACGTAAAACTCAGAGATTATGATTCAGCTTCTGGGTCTCTGTGGTGTGAAGCGAGATGGAATTTGGGCTCCTCGTGCCCTTGAATATTGTCCCAAAATAGACATGAATGTTCCAGCGTGAATGAATTATTGAATGTGCCTGAGAGGTATGCGGGGTACATGGAAAGATGAGCAAGGCTTCACGAGAAAAATGGAAATAATCGAGGGCCGTTCACTTCTCAGGTCACAGGCATTTTAAACGATAGTAAGAATACTGACCTGATAAACCACATCTTTCATATTTGTGTCTGCCGTGCTTGCACACATACACATGTACACACAGTGCAGTGGAGTTACATGTAGCACACAAAGCATTGTCTGAGGTCATTGGCCATTTCCTCCACATATGTGCTCAGAAGAGAATTTAATAAATGAAATAAAGTTTGTTTAAGATGAACTAACATGAATGTTTAAAGTGTCCCTGTGTCACATGATTTCCTGGATGACCACACCTAATGAGTTACTACATATACACTTTATTTTGCTACAAATAGTGTCGATTTTGAGTCGTCTGCCTTTTCCTTGCACACTCGTGCTTAATGCCAGTCGGCGGCTCAAACCGTCATCCGATGAAAAAAACAGAGCACCTTCTCATGCTTGAGAATAATTAAACAGTCTGATGATCTTCCTTCAGACTCTCCAAGAGCAGGACCTCACGTGTGTTTCTCCTGTCTTGCAGAACGGGGTTGTGCATCGAGACCTCAAGCTGGAGAACATCCTTTTGGACCAAGATTTGAATGTAAAGGTAGGATCCCAAGAAAATACTGTGCACTAACTGAGCCACAAGTCCTGAGCATTTGATACATAATTCATAGTTTCCCATTATCATCTGATCCATGCTACTTGGATTGTTTTTCCGCCTCTAACATAAAATGCAAACACAGTGTACTTTCAGGATATATGTTGGAGCATTTTCTACCCAGAGGAATTTCAATGTGTTGTTGAGCAATGCACAGTGAATGTGAAAAAACACAATGTAAGGCCTTACAAAAGAACCCAGGGAATATTTCTTGCCTTATTTGGGCATTGTTCTCCCTATATCGGTGCTGTGTATGGCCAGCAGGGAATGCCGGGAATTTAGCGACAATCTGGAGGATTCATGCCAGCCAGAGGGTTTACGTATGTGTGCTCTGTCTCTCAAAAGAAAACGCTATGTGCAGACTTCTCTGCGGGTCTTCGTTCGCTGCCAACCACATCACCGGAGGTTCACCGCACCGGCCTTTCTCGGCATCTGCTGCAGGAAATGACCGAGACTCTGTGCAATGCGTTGTTATGTCTGCACAATAGCTACTTAATGGCATCTGTACGGGGCAGAGAGAGGCGGATATGTTAGGTGAAATGTTAGGTCATGTCAAGTTTAAAGTAGAATATTAGTCTGTAGAGTGTAACTTTGTGTTTGACTTTGTTTTTGTAAGCATTTGGTATTCATTCACTTCCTCTTCCAGCTTCATGAAGAACTGTCTCACTATAGGCTGAATGTATACAAACATATGGGAGCCCAAAGAAATGCGCTAATTGCCACCAAATATATATGAACAGTGAGCTGGCTTGCATTTACAGTGACATCTTCTTCCATGAGGTCTTTGTTTCCCCGTATCTCTCTACCATGGAAGTGAAGCTGTCATTGTGAATATTTTTAACACCACGAGGGCTGATAGTGAGCCAGCATGCATGTTTATAATCTTCGCAGATAGAGGAGAGACACAGTCTGTCTGCGTATGGCTTTCAGAGCCTCAAGTGAGTGATTGTTCCGTTACGTGGGCGTAAGCAGCCTGATGCTTTTGGCCCGCTCCCCTTTCCTCGCTCACACTTACTCTGGCAAAAGCTCAGCATACCTGCAGTATTTTTGGCTCCTTTAAAAGGAATTGCTTTTGAGTTATTGTGTATTTTTTTCCACATGACTAAAAGCTTTCCGTACATAGTCACTGAAAAGGAATTTAGATTGCGTGAGGGCGAGTGTTAACGTGAATGAAACTCAGTGCAGGATTCAGTGTGAACTGATTAGGTCATTGTGACATAAAGTTTGAGAGATCAGTGTTTTGAGGCTGTGGAGAGACATCTGGAAGGAGATCTGTTGTCTTGTAATGTGACAGCTGTTAGTTTGTTATGCCATCTATGATTCACAGTGTCACATGAACCCCTTGTGTTTACTTGGCACAGAAAATGAGCGCAGACACATCCAGCAGCTGTGAAAGCTTTGAATAGTGTCATCAGTAGGAAGAAATAAAAATAATTATTAACAAAATATGTTAATTTGCATTCTTTCTTTCTTTGCAGCTGGCTGATTTTGGCCTCTCAAATAATTTCCACAAGGGCACGCTGCTGCAAACCTACTGTGGAAGTCCGCTCTATGCTGCCCCAGAGATCGTGAAAGGGCTGCCATACCAGGGGCCAGAGGTTGGTCAACATGCTGCTAATTCCCAACATTATGGATGTTAGGTTGTTTTAAAATGTTCACAGAATAAGTTTCAGTTTTATTTAGGGAAAGACTGCAGGGCTGCTTTTTGTGAGATTACATAATCATTTACTGTCACCACATGTGGCTGGTTTTCTTTTAAAACAACAGCTTTCTAGTAAATTAGCTAATACTAACAACTTGCATTGTGGGTATTGTAGGCACCAGATGCTGGCATGAAAAAAAGCTCTTTAAAATGTAAAAAAAATATGATGTCGCTGGTTCTGCTGCATCTTTGTGTCTTTCATTAATCCAACATTGTTATTTATATTAGTGCAATGCTAAATTACACTAATTTAGCAGTCTAATATTCATATCTGGATTAGTGTAGCTTTAAACCGCAGTACATCTTCTTTTACTCATGAATATGCTTTAAAGGAATATAATATTTCATTCTGTATGTGTTTGTGTGTCTTAGGTGGACTGCTGGGCACTGGGGGTGTTGCTGTATGCCCTCGTTTACAGCAGCATGCCATTCGATGGGGCCAGCCACACAAAACTCACAGAGCAGATCAGCCAAGGTCGCTATCGCAGACCCAACTCCCCCTCTGGTAAAGCTTCACAACTTTATTTTTTATATATATATTTTTAAAGGTGTCAAATGGGATCTAGTTTGTCAGCGTAGTGGCCATAAATAACTGTTGACTCTGTCCCCTCCAGACGCCTGCGCTCTCGTCGACTGGTTGCTGACGGTGCGTGTGGATGAGAGGGCCACGATAGAGGACGTGGCTAACCACTGGTGGGTGAACTGGGGCTATGAAGAGAGTGTTTGTGACTGCCCTTCATTTCCACACCAAGAGTGCCCCTCTCCACTTCTGGCTCGCTACATCGACTGGCAGAATCAGGTTGCTGCTGCTAGCAGTTTGACGGTGGATGCAGACTGCCTGTCCTCAGACTCTTCTGGTCCTCCTCAACACGCTTCCAACCCCTTTTACTTCAGCTTACCTCTGAAGCACGAATGCGGGGGAGGTTCAAGGGTGCGCGGTGGAATATCGAGTCTTAGGAAGTCTCGCAAGGAGAATGCGATTCCCCAGACTGCACAGGGAGCTTGTGGTGACGTTTGTTTAGCAGCTGCTTCTTCCACTGTGATTTCCTCCACTTCCACTTTTGAAAGAAAAAAGCCCAAAGGTATTCTGAAACATCAGAGGAGTTTAGATTCAGTCTTTCACACCCCTCCCAGGGATAACTCCCCCTCTCAGCTCTGTAACACTGCTCCCCAGCCCTGTCGAACACACAGTCTTACTCATGCGTATGTTGACGTCCTATCAACCAGCCTTCCGTCTCCAACTACATTCAGTCAGCCATCGTCCAAAATGCCCAAGAAAGGGATACTAAAGAACTTGTATGGTGGGGAGTCAGGTTATGGTTCCTCATCAGACAGAAGGGGCTCAGGTGTAGGAAGTACAGACAGTAATGCAGGTGAGTCCTGTTCCCACAAACAACAAACATGTCTCCCAGGAGTTGAAGACAGTCCCACAATGCGCACAGAAGCAGTAAGAAGACGTAAGGGTATTTTGAAACGTAATGGAAAGTTTTCTCGCAGCCTGGATCTTCCTGACAACCACCAGTCGTCTCCCTCTCCAACTCCTGCGATATTCCCAGAGGCTCTGCAGCATCTCCTCCAGACTGCAGGGGATGCCGAGGGCCGTCATAGCCGCCCCTCCAGCGTGGTGAGCGAGGATAGCCTCTTCTCCTCCGATTCCTTTGATCTGCTGGACCTTAGCTCCCAGTCACGTCGCAAGATTTTCTCAAGAGGGGTGCGGCACAGCTCAGAGGACGATTTGGAGCAGCTGAGAGGCGAGGCGGACAGTGTTGTTGGAGAACGACAAACAAAAAAGGAAACGCTGTAATACGAAGCGTAATAGAAACTTTAGTGTGCTGAAAAACTGGGTTTAATTCCAGCTCTTCAGTTCAGTTTTATGTGATAATCAGTGCCTGCCATCTTGAAAAGACTTCATGAACTCTAGAAAGGTTGCATCTCAAGTACACAGACTCTCATGACCATTGCACTGCCGACGTAAAGCACCATGTCTCGGCATATTTGAAGCGATAAATTAAAGTTTAGCCTCTGATTGTTTAACTGTGTTCCTCCAAATGGGACCTGATTTCCAGCAGTTTGCAGAGATAGGACAGAATAGTCTGTTTAATGGACTCGGTCTGACCTCACCTGCACAACAGACTCTCCTTGTAGATTTTGCAGATTGATGTTGACAACTCTCAAAATCTTTGTCTGAATGCGGTCATCTGCTAACGTGGCAATCCATGCATCTTAGATTTATCGAACAATCATTGTATGAGTAAGTCAAAAGACTTAAGGATGTTTCCATCCACCTGCATTTTTTTTGACCATTTTGGATATAAAATCTGAGGTGTAAGTTCAGAAAAAAAGAAGAAAAAATACTTTTAAAGTTAAAAAAAATATGTGTGTATTGATAACAGTGAAATGTGGCAAAGTGCAATTGAAACTAGCTTTTTATACACTAATCGTGCATGAAGCATGTCAGATAGAAGCATACAGTACGTATGCGAGAACTAATGGCGGGGGGGGGGGGCATTAGTTAAATTAATATATGGAGCAAATATAAATGTAATTTAATTTTTTCTGCATTGTTTGGCAGTGCTACTAGTTTTGCTGGTGATCTTTTGTAATATATAATTTGCACACTGTTGTTCTGCAGTGGTTGTGATAGCACCCGGCAATAAATTTAACATCATCAGCTACTTATATTCAAGCATCCACCTTCATGCAGTCATGCATACATATGGAAACAGATATACATAGAAGTTTGCTTTGAGCTTAACGATTTTCTGAAATGCGTTCAAATGTGTGCAGTGTTTGGATGGAAACTAGACTGTAGCAACTTCTGTTATGAGGATAAATTCTGCTCAGTTGACCTTTGGGATACTTTGTGGCAGCACTTTATAAACCTTATATAAACATTACGACATGGTTATAGCGCACTAAAATGTAGCAGATATCAGGACATTTTAAGTGTTCAGTATTAACCTGTATAATCTGTCAGCAATTCTAATTTCTCATCTGAGGATAAATTGTGTTTTTATTCATTATCTGTTCACACATCATCCTGCTTATGTTTATGCACTGTGGGCTTGCACAAGAGGAGCTATGGTTGTTGACAGACACTTCACATTGGTTAAAACCCATTTGTTAAATGTTTATATTCCGCTTATCTAAAATGCTAAAGAAAGTAATGCCAATGACAATATTTGTTTTCAAGTATATTTATACCACACAGTGTTTCACTGCACAGTTTGCTTCTTTGCACCAACACACACAGTGTGAATAGCAGATAGATCACATTGCTTTTTACCGTGACACCACCTGTGCTGCTCTGGATGTTTAAGGTGATGTATGCAGTAGATGTGTGCAATTTTAAATCTGTGATTTTCATACTGTGAGAGGAAAAACAAAGAATTCTCTTTAACTTTTTTTTTTTTTTTTTTTAATATTTTTGTTTTTCTGGGTAAAATAAATTATTTGAATCTGAGCAGTTTGCAGTGTTTTTTCTGATGAAACAATAAATAAAATCAGCAGCATGTTGTAAGTCGTATTGCATCTTGAACAACCGTGGAGTTTGTACTCATAAGCAGGGATGTTAGTCAGTTTGATTATTTGTCTGAGTGTGGAAGACAAAAAGATGTCTATTTAGTTACACTGCTGTCTTTTTCTGTGTTTCTGTCTCCATAAACTCAGCTCTAGTTGGCCCACAGATTGTTTTCATAGTTTTTAATGCACTTGGTTATAAAAAGAAGTAGGCACAGTTTCCTTCTTTAAATGCTCTACAAAGAGGAAACATTAACTGTGGAAACAGCAGATTTGAAAAAGCAGGTTTCAGTACGCAGTTATTCCAACTTTGTGTTTTGAAAGCCTGTCCAATGAGTAAACACTTCATAGATTGTTGTTTGGAGATTTTCATTTTAAGGATTACATTTTTCTGTATGGATTAAAAAAAAAATTCCAACATCTCCAAAACAACAAAACTCACCAGCAGGCCTTGTTTAGATGTGAAGAAGCCTGGCATGGTCTTTGATAAACACAGAGCTTACTTTATACCACTCACTTGCCTGGTTGTAAATTTCTTTAAGTGTTCCCCCCATTTTAGGACACTGTATATAATTTGAATTGATTGATTGGAGAAAATGTTGGCCAGCAGAGGATGAAATCCAGAGCAAAGGTCAGATGGTGACTTTTCACAACACTCCTCATATCCCGTCAGTCTCATGGGGACTATTTTGTTACATAAGAACCACCATTTAACTGTGCTGAGCTAATGTTTATGCTGCATGCACAGCGAGTAGATGAGTAAATGTGATACAGCCTTTATCTCCACCCAAGACTTCTGGATTCTGGATCATTGCTTAAGATGGGTTGTCATCAAAACTACTGTACTGGGAGGTGATTTTAAGAAGTATGTTTAAATCATTGAAACATCCATCTATCCACTTTCTTCTTCTTATCCAAGTGCAAGTTAACCTAAAATGCATGCATTAGGACTTTGGGAGAAAGCTTGGGTATCCAAAAAAGCCCACAAGGGCATGGAGAGACTAACTGCAGGAGTGCTCCAGAGGGAACAATGCTAACCACTGCGCTGCCATGATGCCCAAATATCCAAATTCCTATTTAATGACGCTTTAGACTCCATATTGTGATCTATGTCCCAAGGCACGCTCATACAGTATAAGACGTTTTTAATAATGATTCTCTTACAGTTGAAGGTATTGCAACATTAGCCCCTTTAAGACAAAGCACCGTTATATTTAATGGATTGGTTCAAAGCAACTGATATTTATTTATTTATTTATTATCTTATATTTATTATCTCATTTTTCTGTGTTATTTGTCTGGGCATTCATTAATAGGTACCACATGATGATGTGCAAAGATTGTTGTTGCTCACATGATTGTTTTTGTAACGCAGTGACTTTATGAACAATAACGATTGATTATTAAACAGCCAAGTTTAGAATTAAAAACAGCTGTTTTAGCTTGTGGTGTTACATAACAGCACCTCATCTGGATACTTCAAATTTCTCTGAATTCACACATTTGTTTTAAACTTATACAATATTTCTCTAAAAAATATATTTTTAAACTTAACTATCTACTATCTACTTAACTGAGGTCCTCTAGTCAATAACAAACTTGGCTTCATCACTTACAGCAGACTATTGCCAGCTTAAAGCATTTAAAATGTGAGTGAGCTTCCTGCCAGTGATTTCCCTAAACCACATGGACTTAATGTTGAAGGACTTTAAATATATTTAAGTACTCCAAATATTTGCAATGCTTATTGAGCAGAAGGGGTTCACTGTTAAGTCCTGCAGGCCAAGAGGCTTTTCTTCCTGTTTCCTCACGTGTGGATAAAAGTACTATTGAGTGAACAAAAGAGGACAGACTTTACTGGTTTTTAGGCTGCTTACTGGGGCCCAGGCAGTTGGGGAATGGTGGCATGACTATGGAGAAATCCCCCGTTATCCAAATGCGGTCGCTATGAGCCCTTGATTTTGTTTGATAGAGGAGGAAGAAAGACGTGAGTGAAAGAGTAATCGAAGCCACCGAACGTGGTGTCTTGCTGTACCCAATGCAGAGTTTTGAATTATATTTACTTGAGGTTTATTTTATTACATGCTTTACATATATGGACGTTTCTTTTATTGTAATTCCTTGTATACATTTGTATTATTGCTAACTATGTTTTCTTGTTTCTGGATATATATCATAAAAACCTTCTTTCTCTTCTTTGTGAGATGGACAGAAAATCCTTCACAGCCACCACAACCATCAGGCTTTTCAACTCTCATAGAAATAACAAATGAGCCACATCAGACATGAATTTCCCTGTGGGATCAATAAAGTTATTCTTATTCTTAAAATTGTGTGAAAACTTTCTTTATCATTTCTTTTTTTTATCAGCTTAGGTGTAAGATATAACATAACTTAATCTGGAGAGTAGAGTGGGTATTATTGGATTAGTTACAGGGAAGAGAGCTGAACACAGAGAAGTGAGCAATGGTGCCACCTTGTGGAAATTTAATTTAGCTGTACAAAAGTACACGTAGACAAGATGCTACGTGATATTAATGCCTGGAAGCGCATTAAAAGTTATTCTTCTTGAAATCAATACTGCAGACTCAGAACTCATATGAATCATTAAGTTGTTGAAATAAAATGGCATAGGCACAGCTTAACAACTGTCAGTTCTAGTCAAATAAAGTGAGTTCCTGTACAGGACAAAGTATACAATCAGCAGCACATTTACATTATACAATATTAAAGTTTCTCACCTCTCAAATTCTTACATGATGTAGCTGCCCTGTTCTGTTTACTGCTTCTGACTGACTGCTGGGATACAGATGACAGATGACAGAAGCCACTGTTAGCTTGCTGGTTAACAGTACTTTAAATGACAA
The DNA here is from genome assembly GCF_013358895.1 of Oreochromis aureus. Taxonomy (NCBI): domain Eukaryota; kingdom Metazoa; phylum Chordata; class Actinopteri; order Cichliformes; family Cichlidae; genus Oreochromis; species Oreochromis aureus. Next base: position 17,478,093 of record NC_052961.1, on the reverse strand, counting down.
CATCAGTTGTCACAATTTTTCAGGCTGCTGAAGGTTTTCAGCTTAAATCAGACTGGATTATTACCTATTACTACCAATAGATTTGGTTATGAAATGTCTCTGGAACAAAACATGTTGTAATGGATGAAAAACTCGATCTTTAACTTATCTCGGTCCTCAGCTTTTGCTTCCTACATAGCAGTAAATGTGATATTTATTTGTGATGTGAGCCTTTAGATGCACCTATGTCTCTCGGCCTGCATACTGCATCAGTAACAAAATCATCTGTAACTTGATCCTATAATGTTGTACAGTAAATTCAGCATTTCCAGTACATTGTTGGTATTAAATGTGGTATTAATGTAACTTTTGTTTAAAAAAATCACTTTTAATAATTAGGGCTAGCTAATCCAGTTCAAGTAACCATGCTTACTATTCTGACCTTGCAAGCATTTCCATGTTCAAAGACAGCTTTGTTACAGTACTGTGCAAAAGTTGTGTCTACCAATGACAGACAACCTAGCAAAGAACCAATTTTAAATTGTATCTTAGGACACTTTGTTCCTCTCAGCCTGTCACAAAAGCAAAGCATTTGTTCCCATTTGGGGCTGCTTTTCTGCCACTGTAAAGAGACAAGTTAAACCCCACCCTTGGATACACAAACAAACTGAAAGACAGGGGAATAAAGTAAACAGAAGAGGGCAAAGGAGGATCATAAAACACACTGCACAAATATATCTTAATATAGGGAGGAGAGCGGATACCACATGACATCTAGAACTTGTCATCCTTCTTGTGTAGAGGGTGTTAAATGGCGATTGCTGCGTGCGATTATGTGTTAAGATGGTTGTCTTACAGCTAAAAGTCCTCAGTAAAACCAAAAAGCAATTAATAAAAATATTTGGGTAACTTGATCATATAATGTTTGAATTGTGAACGCATTCAACTTGACAGAATTTTGACAGAATTATTTCTTGAGCAAGAGACATTAATGTATTTGGCGATTAGACTCTAATATGAAGATGAACACTAAGCTTGAATAGAGCCCTGAAAGGGAGAGAGTCTGAAAGGGAGAATGACGGAGAGTACAGATTTGAACCAAGCAAAGCGGAGGTCGACCGACTCAAAGAAGTTAGAGTAATGATGTCAGTATTGAGATTGACAGCTTGGGAAAGCAGCAGTCATCTAAAGAAGAAGAAGTCGCACCAGGAAAACAGATACGTCCTTATAGAACTTACGCATAAGCTTCATAACAGCAATAATTTATTGATCTAAGGCAGGTTGCAATCAGGTAGCTTAGAGGAGCACCCCACTCATGGATACAGAGAGATAGAAGTGCAAAGCACGACCATAGGGTACAGGCACGTGCAGGTTAGGGGGAGAAGGGTGGCGGAAGCGGCTTGCGCACCTGCCCCATTTCCTGAAGGGTGCCCAAGTGCCCTTTTCTTGAGGCATTTTTTTAAATTATTATTATTATTATTTTGTGTGTGCGCGTGTGGAGTCCTGCCTATGCCCCTCAATAACATTTAACTATTAATCACAATTTTTGCTAAATAAAAGGTTCTGGCTCACATCAGTCACGTGGCTACCATTAACCAATGCTCGCCCTTGACGGCAGAGCGCGCTGGTTACGAGCCGGGAACGAGCTCGCAAAGAGCACGCGCGTTCTTTGCTGCTTGAGCGGTGGAGCTTCAGGAGAAGCACGAATTAATTGGTAGACGCAGACTGATGCAGAGGACACCGGTAAGTAGGTGTACAGCATACACAGTAGTCTATAGCACGCAGGAGTGTTAGCTTATTATGTACACGTTGGTAAGTTGTTCTGTGGCAACTGAGGAATTAAAACAAATGAACGTGTTGCGTGTGCAACAGCGCAACCAACATTACCTGTCCTTTTATTAAATTCACAAGTAGTCCTGGTCATGCTGCTAGCTAACTGGGTAAGGGTGTCATGGGTCTGTAGCTCTGAACAGCGTTTTAGCGAACATATTTAGTGTTAAGTAAGTTACATGGCTTTTCCCTGCCTTTCTGGTGGCCTTATATTTCACTACAAACTATCTGATATGCATATCAGATATGCATATCCACATAATTATGGATTATTATAATCATGATATAAAAAAATTGAATAATCATAAATACATTATTTTTTATTTATACTTTTTTTGGTTCTCATTACTTTACTATTATAGCAGTAAGAATAAATAATAAGAGGAGGATTCTGGATCAGCATCATGATGCAAACTTGTGGCCATGTGTATAGAGTTTTTAAAATATATTACATTACATATGACATTGTCCAGAAAGGCCCTGTAAGGACATGAGGAGGAAAGAGTGACAGAAGGAGCTATTTGACGTTGCTAAAGGTAGTGGATCCCTCACCAGCTGGATTAAAAAGGGCACAGGTAATAAGAGACATGTACCAGTCGTTGCATTGCAGAGGTATTCAAGTATAAAAACAATAATAAACATAATTACAATGTTTTGGTTCTATAACATTTTCTATCATTACTTTATTCTGGATTAGGTGTATTATCATCTCATAACACTTGTTTAATCAGCTACCATCTCTTCTATGGATTTTTTAATGTCTACAGTCTCAGATCAACACAGCCCTGCCCTCCAGCACCCTCAGCAGCAGGAGCAGCAGCAACATTATACCCCATCAGGTAAAACATAGGCTATGTTTCCTTTGCAATGTCCCCACCTGATAACAGTGATATAATATGATGTGATTCCATATTATATTCTTGATGAATATGGGTTGTTGTTATTCAGCCTGGTTCTATGTGCCCCTTTTTAATTTTGAGCACCCCCCCCCCTTTAAACATCTCTGCACGGCCCTGATAAGGTACACTATATAAACACTGATAAACGGAGGAGAGCTCGGAGTACATCGCAGCCAGAAGTTGGCGTCACTAACAGAGACATCCTTTTAGTACAGACTGAACTTCGATTGCCATGGCCAAGGTAATTAACTTTATATTATTTTATATTATATTATTTAATATCTATATTATTTGGGTTTTAAATGGCAACTCTAGTATGTAAACATGCGTGAAAATGATTGGTCTTATGTCTAACAAGTTATTGATAAGCAAATACTCTGTTTAAGAGGAAAATAAGATAATAAAAGACATTCTGTAAAAAGGTTTTTTTCTCCCAAACAAAATATCTGTCTAGTTACAGTTAAATAAATTTTATTTTAAGTGGGTGGGTTACAAAAGGTAATCATTGCTGTTTTTGGTTTTGTTATAATTTAAAGGCTGATTTAAAAAAGCTGCATCATTTTTATAGTCCTAGAGGCAACAAATGAGCAGGAAACACAGACGCACACATACACACGGCTTTTGTTTAACATGGATAAACAGATGTGTCACTACCATCTTTAAGTCATAGTGCCCACAGTGAACAAATGAAAATGATTCTGTATCCAAATCAAAGATGTACAAGAGTTACTGACAGTAAGAAGTACAAAGGTCTCTGGTGTTGTGTTGTTGCCAGGCGCTCGTGATGTGCAGTAAACTTCTTTAGCCAGTAGGCGTGATCAGGGTCAGGGCCTGATGCTGTCCAGCTCTTTATACTGGAAACTCTTGGATGTTTGCCACAGTGATGGTTACCGGAGCCTTTTCACTGAGGTTGCTGCTCTTAGATCTACTGGGCATTGTTGTTACTGTATGTGTTTCCTCCTTTTCCCATATGCTTTTTCAGTATTGCAAGCCTCGGTGGGGCAGTTCCCATAGTGTTCCCCTTCTACCAAGTGTACACCTTGGATCATTCAGTGAAAAACATCTGCTTTATTCTCCTGGCTTCTATCGCTCTGGTATATCTCTTCAAGTGGCTGGCAAAGGCTTTGAGACTTTTCTAGGCAGTTTCCAACGCCTCAGGCTTGGACAGCCTGCTGTACCTCTTTGCCATCCTTTTCTTCATCACACCTTTCTGCAGCTCAGATAGTTTAAGAACTTCTCTCCCTGCTTTCTTGATCTTAGTCTATAGTTTCTGTTAAAATATCATGTCACATTTAACCTCTGACCTCTCCTTCCAGGTCAAGCTTTCATAAAATTTCTTTTATCTTTAAAACTATGCTTGAAATTCTACTGTTTTTGTTTGTTATTTGCAACATTTAGGAAATTAAACTAGTATATGACAATCCCAAATATTATATTAAAATTTGAATCCAAATAAAACTTAAGATGACCTCTAATCTCTTTTACATCTCACATCAGCCTTTCTCACTTCCTTTCTTTCAAGTTGACCCCAAAACTTGAAAGAAAGTCAGGTTTTCCCTGTCTTTAAAGGACGCTTTGTCAAGAGAAAGAGAATGAGCTGCCTATTTAGTTAGCAGTGTAGTACAGTATTACAAAATAAGCTCAAGTTTTTCAAGTCCAGTTATTTAGATCAATACCTGTTATCCATTAGATACTCCAGCGTAACTGTCACAGCCAGGCGGAAGCTGACTGTGTGTTGGGAGAGAAGGAGGACCCAAGTACAGACACTGAAGGAGACAGAACTGAGTTTCAAACAAAAAGCGAGCCGTTTATTCAAACTGATTAACATGAACACAAAAATAAAGCAAAAGGCAAACCTAAACTAGGGAAACTAAACTGTGGTTACTATAATTAACTATGATAACTATGAACCAGACATTAACATGATTCAGGCCAGGAACGAGCAAGAAAGTATGAAAAACAAGAACATGGAAGATGAACCTGAGCTGAACTGAATCTTGACATACATGGAACTTGATGGAGGAAACACAGACGATCTGAAAAAGACTGAATTTATAAGTCATCCCTACTTCATTTGAAGCATCAGATTTACTTAGTAGTTCAATTAGCACAATGTCACAATCACAAATGTACACCAATGCTAGGGGAAAGTTCTGTGAGTGATCTGTTTTTGGTGGTAAATGGTAAGAGAGTCTGATGACTGAGCAGGTTTAGAAGACTGGAGAGGAAGCATGGGTGCAGAGGGAGAGGTTGATAGGCTTAAGACTTAAAGGAGCAGTGAGTAGGAAACTAAGTACCCACCAACTGTGTGGCAGAACCTACACTGACTGCAACTTAAATGTAAAAACAGACCTTTTCTTATTGCTGGTATTAGGTCTGTCCCACTGGGTTACAGAAGAAATATGGTCCAATGTGTATGGTTTAATGTAACTGGATCCACTCCCTGTGTAGATATGGAGGGCTTGTTCTAAGCTAACAAATACACAACTATTATGAAAGCAATATTTTATTTCTGAAAATACAGCTCACTAAATCCTATGCAGAGGTACTGCACTGCAGTAGGAAGTGAGCACCACACCCATGGTTACCATACACAAACAGAAAGACAGAAACCACAGGGGAGGAGCGCGAACAGCAAATGCGTCTTAATATGAGTAGGAGAGCTTGAAGTGCACAGCAGTCAGAATTTACATCAGTAACAGAGACATCCTTTTCGTGCATAGTCATGTTCTTTGCCATGGCCAAGGTAATTAACACATTCTTCACACTTACAAAGTATCATATTTCACGACATTAGGGTTTTAAAAGGCAGTTATCACAGTTAATATTGACTGCACCTTTACTTTGTGAGTGATTTAGTTTGGTAATTTCAAAAATTATATTGAAAATTATATAAAAGTTTAAAAAACAATACATATTTATTCCATGTTTTCTGCAGTGAACAAAACATTGTTTTTCAGCTTTATTATGAAAAAAAATCAGAGGTCAGCCTTAAACAATCAGTCACTAGAAAGTCATAGTTAACAGAATTATAGAAAAAAAAAGGTGCCATTTCAGCACAATGTTACAACAATACACAAAGTCTTCACATTTAGCAAGAATTTGCACATTTTAGCACACATCATAAAAAATTATATATGCTGTGTATGTACAGCTTTTGAGTAGGTATGGCTACAGGCCCTCTCACAACCTCCCTCAACAATTTTTGCATGTGATTTATTTGCTAAAAAAGAAATAAACAGCAGACTGATTGCACTGTTTGCTTTAGACCCAGGGGCTGGATTCAGTGATTCCAGGGGGATTCTTGTTGCAGGCTGGGTCTCCAAAGGCAAATTAGTCCGGGGTTAGGGGCCAGAATAAAAGACATTGAAATGATCTCTGTGAGAGACAAAAATATTTCTATATACATATATATTAAGGAACCAGTTTACCCTAAATGGGATACGATTAACGGGGACTTGCTGAGGAAAAAGGAGGGGAGGAGGGGGGGGGTGTGTGTGTGTGTGTGTGTGTTAGGGATCACTACCCAGAGCTCATGACCATAGGTGAGGGTAGGAATGCAGATCGACCGGTGTAGTACTAACAACTGCTTTCACACTCAGTTCTTTTATTCCCACAACAGACCAGTACAGAGTCTGCATCACTGCTGATGTTGTACCAATCCATCTGTTAGTATTGCACTGCCCTCTCCCTTCACTCATGAACAAGATCCCAAGATACATAAACTCCTCCACTTGAACTTGTTCCTGACCAGGAATGGGCACTGTTTTGCAACTGAACCATAACCTCAGACTCTGAGGTGCTGATTCTCATCCCAGCTGCTTCATACTGAGCCACAAACTGCCCCAGTGTGAGCTGGATGTCACTGTTTGATAAAGCCACAAAAATCACAGACAAGATGTCGAGGCCACCGAACCAGACATCCTCCGCCCCTTCGCTGCACCTGCAAATTCTGTCCAAATAAATTGTGAGCAGAATCAGTGACAAATGGAGAGTTTGACTTATCATCAAAAACTCTGGCAACAATTGTACAGGGATTGGATAGCTAGCAACACTGAACTCCCCTCCCCCTAATCCAGAAGCGCTATTCCTGACTTCTACATAATATTGCAGAGGTGTGTTTACTATGACAGCACAACAACATCCAGAGCTGTGAAAAACTCAGGGTGAATCTCAGCGACCAAAGACCTCTTTAACTACCTCAGGGAAAATCAATGCAAATCATCACTCTTTTCCCTGGGCTCTGCTTCAACTACAGAAGGCGTTTCATATGTATTCACGATCCTTGAAAAATTCATTTCACCACCCTAATGTACAATGTGAAGAGGAAGCTGTTTCCCTCTCCTGAGTGATCTAACGATTTGCCAGAATCCTCCCACACCCGGGTTTTACCTTTAGCTACTGCCTGATATGACTGCTCCTTCAGTTTGACAGCTCCCTTCACCTGCACCATTTGGTTCAAGGATTACTACCACAATGCCATTAGGGTTCAAGCCAGGCAGGCCATTTCTAAAATCACACCCCTTCAGGTGACACTGTTATTGCCCATGTGACACTGAAGTCCCCCAGTAGGACGATGGGGTCGCTAGATGGAGCATCTTTGTGCATTATGCTCAAGAACCCCAAGAAGGTCAGGTATTCTGAAATGTCCTTAGGTGTGTTAGAGCAGACAACAATCTGTACCCATTTCCAGAGCCAAAGGCACAGGAATATCCGCTGGGAAAACCACAACATGGAATAGCCAAATTAGGGTAATACAAGTTTATCCATCCCTGTTCACTGCCTCTCCCAATGGGCGACTTCAGATTGAAACAGAGTCCAAGTCTTTTCCAAAAGACTGGTTCCAGAACCCAAGCTGTGCGGTGACTTTCTCTAGCAGGTATTTCTCAAGCTCAGGCACAAGCCCCTCCCTTCCTTCCCTCCCCATCTCCAGCGGCCTCCCTCTTCCCGCTCCACCACAATCACCCACACATGCAGGGCCTTGGGGTAGGGGTGTGTCACCAGGGTGCAGAGGAGACATCCCCCCCCTCTGTCCCCTTCTGGCTGCCTCTGCCTCAATTTTACCCCACAACTTAGACATTCACATTACTCACACTCTCATTACACATACATATAAGATCTTGGGGGTGGGCACGCTACACGGATTCCAAACTACCATCAGGGTGTACACCTCACCCCTGGCGTCGTTGTCCACCTCTCAATTTTAAATACACGTAGACATTGAGGGCTAGCAGGAGGGGCTATACGCTTACCTGCTGCTCTGGCAGGTGGCTCCATGCCCTCCTGGGTTTTAAATGCACCTTAGAACACACATACATCAACACTACATATGAGCGGGTGGAGGGAGGTTAGGAGTCTTCACACACCCCCGTTCTCTGCGGCCTGCTGGAGCGGGGGGGCTAGGAGGAGGAGTTGGCCGTCCGACTGGGGTCTGGAATGTGGGGCCTCCCTGCTGCTGCGGAGAAAAGGGTAACACCACCTGGGTCTGGGTGCAGTTTCCCCCTCCAGGGGCAAGGGTACCTAGACCCGGTTCTTAGAGTACGCTTGGGGAGTGTGATTGTGTGTACAGTGTCTCTTTATGTCTGTCTCCACGTTGGGTGAGTGTTGAGTAATTGTATATGAGAGCATGAGGGTGGGAATAGATGTTTGTATCTGTGTGTGCCTGTTTGTCTGTGTCTATATGTCAGGTTGGGTATCAGACGCCACCTCTCTGGGGACATCTCAGGCCCTCCAAGGTTTGAGGCCCATCTCCCCACCACTTCCCCTGCCGGTGGCAGATGCCCTCAGACATCGGTGCGTTGGTGGTTCTCTGTGTCCGGGGTGGGCGCCCAGGTACCCACCGGCTCACTCCTTGGCGGCTGCTTATTGGGGCCTGGAGCCTGGGGCTCGCTCGGGCCACTTTAGGATGGGGTGCCCTCGGCCTCACGGCCCGGGGCTCGCCACTCAGGCACAGCTGGCTGCCGGGCGGAGCTCACGGGCACGTCACTGCAACCCCCTGGCTTCTGCTCCGCGGCTGCTGAGTGACCCCTCATCTGGGACTCTCCTCAGCTCTTTCTGGGATAGTGGGCGCGGCTGCCCTCTGTTGGTCTTCCTTGGTCTCTTGTGTTCTGGGGCCTCTGGATGTCTGGAGTCTTGATCTCCTCCATACCTGCTTCATGCCCTGGAGGTCGGGGCAGTGGCCCCCACACCCTCTAGCAGATCGTTACATGAAGGAACCTTTTTAAAAACAAGCGCGTTCATGCTCACAGGTGTACACACGGGTGATCACACACAAACTACACCCTTTTTGGCTCCTACCTCAAAGCACACTGTGCGCTGTCGATCTCACGTGCTGCACAATAATGTTTAATATTTAGTATTTACTGTCATATTCCCATATATCATTGTGATCTTGTTTATTACTCTCGTTTTCTTCTGCTTGCTTTCTTTTTTCTTTCTCAACAGGTGATCCAGGTGATCGATATATGTATTTTTTGTCTGCTTATTCTGTTGGTTTTGTTTTTGCCCTTTTCCCCGTCCCTCTTCTCAGGTTTTTTCTTTCCTCTTTCTTTCTCCACGTTCTCTCCTCCAGTCAAGTCTGTCCCGTATTCAACAAGTGAAAATAAAATAAACAATAAAAGTTGAATCAGATGGACCATTACGGCAAGGCTGGGATGGTCCATTTAGTAAAGTAAATCCGTTGGGCATCTTTCTTCGCCTTTAGACAATAATTCTGATGGCAAAAGAACCAAACGGGACAGGTTTAAAAAAAAAAAAAAAAAAAAAAAAAAAAAAGATTACTACCACAATGCCATTAGGGTTCAAGCCAGGCAAGCCATTTCTAAAATCACACCCCTTCAGGTGACACTGTTATTGCCCATGTGACACTGAAGTCCCCCAGTAGGACGATGGGGTCGCTAGATGGAGCATCTTTGTGCATTATGCTCAAGAACCCCAAGAAGGTCAGGTATTCTGAAATGTCCTTAGGTGTGTTAGAGCAGACAATAATCTGTACCCATTTCCAGAGCCAAAGGCACAGGAATATCCGCTGGGAAAACCACAACATGGAATAGCCAAATTAGGGTAATACAAGTTTATCCATCCCTGTTCACTGCCTCTCCCAATGGGCGACTTCAGATTGAAACAGACTCCAAATCTTTTCCAAAAGACTGGTTCCAGAACCCAAGCTGTGCGGTGACTTTCTCTAGCAGGTATTTCTCAAGCTCAGGCACAAGCTCACTCCTTTCTCAGAAAGGTGACATTTCAGCAACCATCGATCATCCCCCCAAGGCCTCTGTGTTTGACTGCCACCTGACCCCTATCGCCCCTCCTGCAGGTACTGGATTCACAGGAGGGGTGGTCCAGTGGCTAAGGCCCAACCTCCAGATAATGATCCCGTTTGCTTTTACTGTGTTTTACCAGGTTTAGCAATCAGATACAGGTGTTATTAAGCCATCCATGTTTAGCTTCTTCTTCTTTTTTTTTTTTTACTTTACGGTTTTACTGATTTTGAGCATGTTATCAGTATATGAAAAAACAAGAAGTTTCTTTGGATAAGAATTACACACATTTTGTCAAACTTTTTGTTTGCCTTTCCTCACACAGGTGTTTAATGATCCCATCCATGGCCACATCGAGTTACCTCCACTTCTTGTCAAGATCATAGACACCCCTCAGTTTCAGAGACTACGAAATATCAAGCAGCTTGGGGGCGGTTATTTTGTTTTTCCAGGAGCATCCCACAACCGCTTTGAACACTCTATTGGGTATGTCAGCAGGTTTGCAGACACACCATTATAAGTTTTTTCAGTGTGTTGCTTAGTGAATTCTGTCTTTCCGTGTTTGTGTCTGTGTACTATACAGGGTGGGATACTTAGCAGGAGAGCTTGCTAAAGCCCTCAAGGTGAAGCAGCCAGAACTTAACATCAGTGATCGAGATGTCCTCTGTGTGCAAATTGCAGGTCTCTGCCATGACCTGGGTAAGTGATGCCCGTCTTTCACCATGCCATATGCTAGGCTTTTATTGATGGGTATGTTTAAGTATGAACATGAAAGTAAAACTATAGTAAAACATGTTTATTTGGTCATTTACAATATACAATTACAAGTCATACTTCTACTCGTCAAATTAAACATATTCTCTGAGATTTCAGTGTTAGATATAAAACAATGAAATACACTTTAATTTAAGAGTCTTGTCTGGAAGACATTCATAAAGTGGCACTCACTTAACACATAAAAAGTACATTTATTAATTCACAACTGTCAGTAAAACAAAATCTACTGATCGAGATTTTGAAAACACATAATGACCGATATATTATTTAATTCTAAAGTGGAAAGGAATACAAACATGTAATAGAGTAAAGGAGCATATATTCACATACTACCATTTGGCTATTTTATATTTCTCCATGAAGGACACGGGCCCTTCTCTCATCTGTTTGATGGTATGTTCAATCCTGAAGCGGACCCACTAACTAAAGACTGGAAGGTAGGGGAAGAAAATAAATAATTTTTAGTGTGAGACAATAGAGGTTTATCCACAATGTGCATATGCAAACAGCCAGAGACCGCTGCTGGCTTGTAGGCTTGATAAACTCCAGCATTTTCTTAACAGGACACAGACATGCCCATGAGAATACCTAACCCATGCAGATTAATCCATCCAGAGTTCAGTGGCTTTGTAATCAAGCACAAATGACTCCTCTTCTAAAGCAATAGTGAACTGTGGCCACAAGATGGCAGCAACAGACCAGCATGGGAGAACCTTTCTGACAAAACACTGCGATGAAAGGAGAGTGATTGCTTTACTTTAGTTTGTTTTAATTGATGGCTATCTTTACATATCACCAAGACTAGAATGGGGAGTTAAGCCTGTAGTTACTGTACTCAGTGTGGAAATGTTTTCTGTGGGCTGACAACAAAATGGTAATTAAATTAAGAGTCCTAACAATTTGTCTTTCTACGGTACCTTTAACAGCAAGCTGATCTAAGTACCGTAATTGTCGGGCTATAAGCCGCTACTTTTTGCACAAGCTTTGAACCCTGCGGCTTTTAGTCAGGTGCGGCTTTCTATGATTTTTGTCATATCGTAAGACGATTTGTTTTGTTTGTTCCACTGTTGTATGCGGCACTTCGTTGCCTGGCGGAAGGGCATGTGATCAGACACACAGTATCGGGCTTTAAGAGTGGTATGTTGGTCACGTGTCCATCCACCAGGCAACGTGGTGCCGCACGGCAGCGCGAAAAACAAACTTCAAAGTGGCGCTACGCGTTCAGTGGGGCGTGGATGACGAAGCGGGGATAAACTTGCGAAAAGCAAGTTATGCTCAACTCCACCAGTGGATTCTGACAGCGTGGAAAAGTGTGAAAACATCCATGATCACCAACGGATTTCAAGGGCTGGACTGCTGCATGATGGAGAGGAGGACACCGCCACGGCCCTTCAGAGGTTGTTCGACTCTGACACTGACAACAAGGATTTGTTTGGTTTTGAAAGTGACAACGAAGGAAAGAAGCTGAGAGTGGATGACGTAGCCATACTGAGCCTGTTCGTATCCGACACTGGAGAAGAGGACTTTGGTGGTTTTAGTGCGCAGGAAGATGGTGGTGAATGACTGACTTTTCTTCTTGTTAAAGCCGTGTCACTGCACCTGAGCCTAAAAAGGTTGGCTGAATCTATTTTTCTGGTGTGCTGTAGGTTATTGTTATGTACTACATTTGTTACTCATTTATGAAGCACAGTACATGTTTCGTACTTGTAATTACCGGTACTTGTACATATACCTAAAAGTTATGCAAATATGTACCCTAATTTGTTTTTCAAAATATTAATAAAAGGGTGTGTCTCCAAACAGCCATCTCTTTCCTGACAATTCCCTTTGTGCATATTCTCTTACATATGATAAGTAAACATTGAAACACCTGCGGCTTTTAGTCAGGTGCGGCTAATATATGTACAAAACAGGATTTTCCCCTGATTTTAGCTTGTGCGGCTAATATTCAGGTGCGCTTTGTAGTCCGGGAAATACGGTAGCTTTGCTGCTTAAGTGAGTCTCTCTGGCTTGACAGAATTGGTCAAAGAATTGGTCAAATAGTAAACTAAATATAAGCACTGTCTATTATAATATATATACATATACGTATATATATATATATATGTATATATATATAGTTCTTCACTTTTATATTATGATTGATGTGGGAAGCTCAAATCATTCTGCAAGTCTGCAACTGCCATGCAGTTCAATTTAATGCAAACTGAATTGAACCGAATTGATTTTCTTTATTTTCATGACTATTTACATTGTAGATTCTCACTGAAGGCATCAAAACTATGGAATTATGTAGTAAACAAAAAAGTGTGAAAAAACTCAAAACATGTTTGATATTTTAGATTCTTCAAAATAGCCACCCTTTGCTTTGATTACTGCTTTCCACACTCTTGGCTTTCTCTCGGTGAGCTTCATGATGTCGTCACCTGAAATGTTTTTCCAACAGTCTTGAAGGAGTTCCCAGAGATGCTGAGCACTTGTTTGCCTTCACTCTGCGGTCCATCTCGTCCCAAGCCATCTTGATTGGGTTTAGGTCATTTAACTCTGGAGGCCAGGACTGTTGCTGTTTTTTTGTTTTTTGTTATTTTGTATTTTGGGCATGAGTTATTAGTTCCAATTTCTGGCTATGTTTTTGAGTTTTCTATTTTTACAAATAGCAGATATTCATAGTTTGTTTCTTTATTTACATCCTGAGGGTATTCTTAGCTTTAGTTTTGCTATCTAGCTTAGTATTGCATATTTTGCTTATAGCCTCTGTTTTAATTTATGCTATCCCTTGTATTTCTCGTGCCTTGATTGTAATACTCCATCGCTGCTTTAGGTTTTTTCCCTTTTTATTTTGGTAGCCTCTGTCTTGTGTGTCTAGTTTTGAGTTTAGCTTCCCCTAGTGTAATTTCTCTGATGTGTTGCAACTATTTATTCCCTGCAGCGGTGTGTAATTCATATTATCAACTCAGTCAGTCTTTTGGCTTTTGTCAGTGCTTACTGTCCTTGAGTGTACCTAGCCTCCGTTAGCTCCTGTTATTTCTCCTCCTTATATTTGTAGTAAGTTTTAGTCTCAGTTTTTCCTTCCCAAGTGTTTTCAACTTGTTCTGTTTCCTTATGTTTTCCCATGTCACCCTCTCAGACTTATTTTCTTTTGGATTGTTTGAGCTGCCACTCAATAAATAGTATGCTTTAAATACCATGTTAAGTCTGTACTTGGGGTCCTTTTTCACAATAAAAGGCAAATCCATTGAAATTGATTGTGTGTTGCTAGTTTGCTATAACAGATGGATTGGAAATAGATGTTGTTGGCCTCTGTTATTTACTTCATCTGTCAGTGGTCATAATGTTATGTCAGTAATAATGTATCTCTTGCAGCATGAGGATGCCTCTTTACAGATGTTTGATCACCTGGTGAAAGCGAATAGTCTGGCACAAGAGATGGAGCGTTATGGACTGATACTCCCAACTGACCTGACATTTATCAAGGAGATGATTAAACCTCTAAAGAGTGATGACGCTGAGGTACTGGTCAGTTACTGTCTGAATATTATGAAACCATTGGTTATTGTGTCTGTCATGAAGGTCAATTCTGGTGTCGTCTCCACAGTGGCTGCGTGAAGGTGAGAGACATGAGAATAAATCCTTTCTCTATGAAATTGTGTCAAACAAGCAAAATGGGATTGATGTGGACAAGTTCGACTACTTTGCCAGGTGGGACTTGTTGATGACATTTTATAAAACTCAGTATTTCTATATACAGCAAATCTTAAGGGTGTTTTATAACGTTTACCATAATAAATGTATTTAAATTGATGTATTTCCTCTCTCCTATCTCAGGGACTGCCACCACCTGGGCATCCGGAACAACTTTGACCATCAACGCTTCATCATGTTTGCCAGGGTGTGTGATGTGAATGGGCGGAAGCACATTTGCTCTAGAGACAAGGTGTTGATCCCTGCTTTTTATCAGTTTTTAATGAGTAATTCATTATCTGATTGGCTGTGACTAAACTATAGGCGATGGTCTCAACAGGAAGTGGCAAACCTGTATGACATGTTCCACACAAGGAACTCTCTCCACAGAAGAGCCTACCAGCACAGAGTAACCAAGAGTGTAGAAATTATGTGAGTACCAACTGTATAATCCTATTGTAATACAACAGTTCCCATAAAGTCATATACTGGGTCTTTTTTATCCAGGATCAAAGACGCCCTCTTGAAAGCAGATCATCACATCCTGACTAAAGGTTCAGGAGGGACAACGCTCTGTCTCTCCAAAGCTAAAACTGACATGGAAGCCTACACAAAGCTGACAGGTGGTGGAAAACATGCTCTACATATTTCCTTTTAAACATTACTAAAATGTCTATACATATATTTGCTGTCAACATTTTTTGTCTTACTTTGAAATAATTCTACTTCCTGAATGTTTGTTAGTATTTTCAGTATTTAGTGTATGGAACAGGATTATGGTTTATGAAATAGAAACTTTCCAGATTGTAATCTATAATCTGTAGGTCAATGAAAAAAAGATTTGAACTTCTTTATGGAGTGACAGAAGTGGCATGAAACACAATAAATCCATAAAAGGATATGGAAATATGGAAATAATTAAAAAGACCAACAGTGATATAAAGATATTTTGTTTTATTCTTTTTCATATTTAGTTATTTTTATATATTTATTTAGAACATTTATTTAAAATAATCTTTTTTTTTACATATAAAATACTTTGAAGCCAAATCCGTAGAGAAAAGGTTGAAATATTAAATAATAAGAAAGAAAAACAATTATGTACTGTAATTAAAATGTGGTCATTATGTGGTGGTATCGTGCTTTCTCACTTTATTTTCACTTCAATTATTATGATTTTTCTCTATTTTAAGTGCTCTTTTCAGTCAAGTAAGTCATTCAACTAAAAATACCTTTACACATACTGCATAACAACTTTCATTTTGACTGACACTGCTGAAGTAACTTAACTGTAAATGTATTTAAAATACTGCAGTCTGCTAAGGAGCAGTACTCTACTAGTTTATAGTAAAAGTGTTACTAATGTGTTACTTAGTTTTTTTGCTCACCTACTTTGTTTACTAATGCTAATCAGTTTGCTTTTTGTGTGTATGTAAATGTGTGTAAATTTCTTTGCAAGACACCACTGATGAACTGAATGTTTCTTTGGTTTGTTTGAATGGACCTATCTTTCACTTTATTTCTGTTTACTCTCCAGATCAAGTGATTGAAAAAATACTCCACCCTTGTTCTTCTTCAAATGAACCCACTCCTCCTCCTCTGGAGGAAGCCAGGGAGATTCTTGAGAGGATCATGTCTCGAGACCTGTACCAGTTTGTGGGTGAAACCAAGGTGTGCACTGATGTTTTTAGGTGCCTGTATTAGTCATATAGTATTTTTCGGACTATAAGGCGCACTTAAAATCCTTTAATTCTTTTCAAAAATCAACAGTGTGGATTATAATCCGGTGCGCCTTATGTATGAAAACAGACCTGTTCATCGACAGTGCGCATTATGGTCCGAAAAAAAAGGATACTTACATATCTGACAAACATGGTTGTTTGTTTATTTGTTTTGCAACCTAAAATATCTAGCAATGGAACAATGAATAAATACAAATAAATAAATATAGTCCTCATAAAAATGAAATGAGAACACATCAAATCTCAATGAGAAAAAGATCATGCTGGATATCTGTTATCATATGGACAGGGTAACATGTTAGGAAGGAAAGTATGGCACACTGCTTGATGGAAATAAACATTTCCAGCCTGTATGTATTTAAAAATGTATATCTGGGAGGCTTCTTAATTTTGCTGAAATTTAAACTCAAAATGATCCTCAGTAGTTTGTATGGCCCTTATATGCTTGTATGCTATGGATGCCTGACAAAATCAGGGCATACTCATGAACTCTGTTTCTGATTGTTTGGCCACAGACATTTACACTAGTGGCCTGCTGGAGGTCATTTTGTAGCTTTTCCATTGCTCATCCTTCCCCTTGTGGCACAAAAGAGCAGATACTGGTCCTGTTGATGGGTTAAGGACCTTCCATGCCTTCTATCAAACTCTCCTAGAGTTATTGCTGTTACTCCCATGGATAATCCTCTGCTCTTGAGACTGTGCTGGGAGGCACAGAAAACCATCTGGCAATGGCATATATCAGTGTGCCATCCTGGAGGAGTTGGACTACCCGTGCAGCCTCTGTAGGATCCAGGTATCGCCTCAGGATACCAGTAGTGACACAGTCAGCAGAGATGACGAGGATGAAGTATCACTGGCCTCCATCAGTAAAACCATTCCTGTTTTGAGTGTTTAGTCACTGTTGCCCCTCTGGTGCACCTGTTTTTAATTTCATTCATTTCAACACCAAAAAAAAAAAGATTAATAACCACCTCTCCTGCTCAACTTACCAGAATATCAATACGTAGAAGATTGATTGACTTTATGTTATACTCTGATTACAAAGTGCACTTTTAATTTTTATGACCAGTGTATGAAAATGTAATTTCCGAACTGTTAAAATCCCCCTTTAAATTTTGTTATCACATGGTCAAATGTGTCCATAAAAACTGTTAGGCTTTTGATCCCAGGTGGCAATCTGCATTATGGTGATTTTTATATTGTTTCACTGTTGACATAGATTATGGTTATAAAGAAAATCAATAGCTTTGTTGTTTCTTTTTAACTTAAAGACAGATATCTGATATATATATATATATAATTGTGAACAAAATAATACTGATTTCACTTGCTCTATAGCTGTTTTCCTGCCTGTTATAGTTATTTGACTCAATATTCAAGACAGAGTTAAAATGAATTATTTGTGGCTGATTTTGCTTGAAACTATTTCAGTCCGTTTAACTTGCAGTACGGCAACCTTTTTATTGCATTTTTTTAATGGAAACTAAAAAATAATCATGCCCAAGCTGCAATGTTGGAAAAAACTGAATCATCACACATTTTGGTGTGTGTGTGTGCCCTAAAAAAAGAAGAGAGAAATGCAGATGTTCCAAATGTTCATGTGAATCTTCTCTCCCTTTCTCAGCTCAAGAAAGAAGACCAAGAGGAAATAAAAGTAAGAGTGAAAAGTGATTATAAAAAGAGATTAGCAAAACAATGATAATATCAATGACAGCACATGTTCTCTCCATCTGTCAGAAGATGAAGGACAGCTTGGAAAATGAACTGGTTAAAGTCATTCGAAAGGACAACTTTGAAATTACTGTGAGTTTTTATTCTAATTATACTCAGTAATAAATCTTCCTAAAATCTTGGTTTTTGCTTTGTTGTTTTAGTTAAATTGTGTTGCCAACCTGCACTGAGTCATAATGTACATGTGAACATAAACACAGGCTGGTCTGTCACACTTCTCTTTTAGGTTGTCACTTTGGACTATGGGATGAAAAACAAGGACCCCATCAATACCACATATTTCTACACTAAGGCTAACCCTACTGAAGCATTCAAGATTCCCAGAGAACAGGTCAGAACTACTGCATGTCTTTGCATGAGCTGTGTGTTCTTTCTGTAGATGTCTCTGTAAAACAGCTTTTATGTTACTGTCCTTGTTGTCAGGTGTCCAAGCTTCTCCCAGTGTGCTTTGCTGAGAAGATCCTCAGAGTTTACTGTAAGAACTCAGCCAGTCTGAGAGATGCTAAGTTCTGCTTTCAAAGCTGGTGTCACGAAAATGACTTTGTAACTGAGGTAACACTTTATTCTGTTGGGTGGCAGTGACAGGCATTACTATGTTACAAGCAATGCGATGAGAACATAAACAAGAAAGCTGCTGTTAAACCTGCATATTCTGTCAGAGCCTTGAG
This sequence comes from Oreochromis aureus, assembly GCF_013358895.1. Lineage (NCBI taxonomy): Eukaryota > Metazoa > Chordata > Actinopteri > Cichliformes > Cichlidae > Oreochromis > Oreochromis aureus. The sequence goes on along the minus strand of NC_052961.1, from coordinate 17,459,527 downwards.
TTCACATAACACATTTGACCTTTTGGTTGTACTAATGAACTTGTCTGTGTCCTTATATATCTACAGGATCGAGACAGAGCAACTCCATGAAATGAAGATGTGAAACACTGAGAAATTAGATTTTTTGTGTTACTTCAGAGATTTAAAAACAGGTAAATCAGCAAGCTAAAGTAGTTTGGTGATTAAACTATATATCACACTATATTTCACTATAATCAGACTATATAGCTCAACTTGGCTGAATGGTTTAGATAAAGGCTACTGTTATGATTTGCTCATTGTGTGAAAAATTATTTATTATATAACAGATCTCTACATGAAAATTTACCGAAGGATAATAGAATCTTTCTGCTGTTTCCTCTTTAGTTTTAATTACCGCTGGTTTCTGGTCCATTGATTGATAATTTATTTCGAGCATATGGGTACAAATATACTGAGTGTATGTAATATGCTGTATAACAATGATAACTTAATGCTGCCCCCATCCCCGAACTGCATGAAAACCGTATCTTTAAACATTTATTTAAATTTCTGGATATTTGGACATTGCTCGTCCTTAGCCCCTAATCCACTCCACAATTTAACCCCACACACAGACACACAAAAACTTTTCCTAGTAGTTCTCACCACATGCATCTCTCTGGTTGAAAAGATTTTGAAATTTGGCTGGCAATAGATTATTTCTAGCTCTAAGCATTATATGTGCAATATTGTAGTTAACCAAGTCATGAAGGTTTAATCATTTTGACTGTACAAATTATAAATTTGTATTATGAAGATACTCATGTTTGTTCATTGTACAAACTGCCCTTTTCTGTAATTTCCGAAAAGAGAATTTAGTGTATTTTTAATTATTTCCCCATACCTCTATACAATAAGTTAAATGAGGAAGAATTAGAGAACAATTAAGTAGACAGAGGAAATTCTAATCTAGAACCTGTTTAATTTTGTTTATGATTGAGATGCTTTTGGACACTTTGTTTGTGCATGTCTGATATGAGGTTTCTAGCTGATATTAAGTATCAATCCTAAGAATTGAGTCTCCTTTACTATTTCAATTTTTCATTTTCTACCTGTATTTGGGTGCCATCATTGACTTTATAGTTACCAAATATCATTGCTTTTGTTTGACTAACATTTAGTGATAATTTACAGTGGGGCAAAAAAGTATTTAGTCAGCCACCGATTGTGCAAGTTCCCCCACTTAAAATGATGACAGAGGTCAGTAATTCGCACCAGAGGTACACTTCAACTGTGAGAGACAGAATGTGAAAAAAAATCCATGAATACACATGGTAGGATTTGTAAAGAATTTATTCAGTAAATCAGGGTGGCAAATAAGTATTTGGTCAATAACAAAAATACAACTCAATACTTTGTAACATAACCTTTGTTGGCAATAACAGAGGTCAAACGTTTACTATAGGTCTTTACCAGGTTTGCACACACAGTAGCTGGTATTTTGGCCCATTCCTCCATGCAGATCTTCTCGAGAGCAGTGATGTTTTGGGGCTGTCGCCGAGCAACACGGACTTTCAACTCCCGCCACAGAGTTTCTATGGGGTTGAGGTCTGGAGACTGGCTAGGCCACTCCAGGACTTTCAAATGCTTCACGGAGCCACTCCTTTGTTGCCCGGGCGGTGTGTTTTGGATCATTGTCATGTTGGAAGACCCAGCCGCTTTCATCTTCAAAGTTCTCACTGATGGAAGGAGGTTTTGGCTCAAAATCTCACGATACATGGCCCCATTCATTCTGTCCTTAACACGGATCAGTCGTCCTGTCCCCTTGGCAGAAAAAACAGCCCCATAGCATGATGTTTCCACCCCATGCTTCACAGTAGGTAGGTATGGTGTTCTTGGGATGCAACTCAGTATTCTTCGTCCTCCAAACACGACGAGTTGAGTTTATACCAAAAGTTCTACTTTGGTTTCATCTGACCACATGACATTCTCCCAATCCTCTGCTGTATCATCCATGTGCTCTCTGGCAAACTTCAGACGGGCCTGGACATGCACTCGCTTCAGCAGCGGAACACGTCTGGCACTGCGGGATTTGATTCCCTGCCGTTTTAGTGTGTTACTGATGGTGACCTTTGTTACTTTGGTCCCAGCTCTCTGCAGGTCATTCACCAGGTCCCCCGTGTGGTTCTGGGATCTTTGCTCACCGTTCTCATGATCATTTTGACCCCACGGGATGAGATCTTGCGTGGAGCCCCAGATCGTGGGAGATTATCAGTGGTCTTGTATGTCTTCCATTTTCTGATGATTGCTCCCACAGTTGATTTTTTTTCACACCAAGCTGCTTGCCTATTGTAGATTCACTCTTCCCAGCCTGGTGCAGGTCTACAATACTTTTCCTGGTGTCCTTCGAGAGCTCTTTGGTCTTGGCCATGGCGGAGTTTGGAGTCTGACTGTTTGAGGCTGTGGACAGGTGTCTTTTATACAGATGATGAGTTCAAACAGGTGCCATTCATACAGGTAACGAGTGGGGGGACAGAAAAGCGTCTTACAGAAGACGTTACAGGTCTGTGAGAGCCAGAGATTTTCCATGTTTGAGGTGACCAAATACTTATTTGCCACCCTGATTTACTTAATAAATTCTTTACAAATCCTACCATGTGAATTCATGGATTTTTTTTTCACATTCTGTCTCTCACAGTTGAAGTGTACCTCTGGTGCAAATTACTGACCTCTGTCATCATTTTAAGTGGGGGAACTTGCACAATCGGTGGCTGACTAAATACTTTTTTGCCCCACTGTATTACTATTCATCCAATTTTTAACCGTCTTAATTTATTATTTACATCATTAAAAAGTTCCTCATGATTATTCACAGAAAAAATATATTAGTAACATCAGCAAATAATATTAAGTTTGATCATTTAGAAACTTTGAACATGTCATTAATATAAATATGTATTAACTAGACTGGGGTACAATAATGACCCTTGAGGGACTCCACAAGCAATTTCCATGTACCTAGATGTAAATTCTCCCATCTTCACAAACTGTTATCTAAATACTTCTTGATCCAGCTCAGTACTACTCCCCTTGTGCCATAAAGCTGTGGTTTATTTAGTAGTATTGAGTGATTAACTGTATTAAATGCTTTCTTAAAATCAATAAATATTCCAACTGCATATTGTTTGTGGTCCAGTGCATTTGTTATTGCTTCCATTACTTCAGTTTTGCCAATGAAGTTGAACTTAATTAAACTGACAGAGCACTCCACAGCCTGCTAACATGTAACCTTAAATAAAAACAGCAGCAGAAGGGTTCATAGAAGTGTAATTTGTTCTTTTCCATTAATAATAGAGTCTTGTGTCTTCAGACCTCTACTGTAGGCCCGTCCCTGAAGATGAATAAACCCAGCACTTCATGAACATTGGAGACCTTTGCTTTGTCTAATGTTAGAAATACTCAGATAATCCTCAGAGGCCCTGGACCTTTACATAATGATATTACATTCAGTGCTGTAGAAAATTATATATTTAAAAATATAGTATTCTCTCTGGTTACTCTTGTATGAAAGACTCTGAATTACGTTATGGTAAATAACACACTATTGGCAAAAAACTGTGTGAAAGAATTCCAGATCAGAAGATTTTAGTTCAACATACAAGTGACAACAAATATCAATGCTTGAAATTATTTCTCTCAAAGGATGTAAGCTGTACAGAGTACTGCACAGGTAACTTTGTGAACAATACCTCATTAAGAAATATTCAGACAATATCAGACATTTGTTCAACTTTGGCAGAGGACTGACTGGGCAGCCTTCATTTTATTCAGCCTTACTCAGTTCTTGTAAGTACAAGCAGGTAACTTCGCTCAGCGCTGGTTCAGTATGAGCTTCTGCAGCAGTGTTGCCAACTCCTCAGTAAGGAAAATCGCTATTGGCGTCCTAAAAGTCGCTAGAAGTCGTTAAATGACGTCATCGCCTAATTTGCATAATTGGTCATGCTAATATAATTGTAACCTATGTTGTTGGAGAGAGAAATAACAACGTGGAACGAGACATAAAGTGAGTAAAGCACGTCCTAAATGCATTTAGAATTTATTTAGAACTACAAATTAAATTTCTTTTAGCAATTATTGTTTTTTTTTAATGTCACAATTCCAACCCTGCTCCTTTACCCGGGCTTGGACTGGCAAAAGTGACCCGAAATAGGCACTCTGGTGGAGTTACTTTGTGTGTGTGAGTGTGTTTATAAGTAGTTTTAAACCTTGTGATCCACAAAACAGCATAACAGTAAAAGAAGAACTGACTGCGTTACAGTCAGTGCGGGAGCAGCGGCTTCGCTCATGCGCGATTCATTTGCCGTTTGGAGGCATAGGTGTGAACGTCTCCTGCCCTGATAGCAGCTGGGGGAGGACTATCCTCCGCCTGTGAGCGCTTTGGCACGGGCGAGGTGCCCACGGCAGCACCGCTGCTTATTGAGAGCGATACGCGTTTTCACGTCAAAAAGTCGTCATAAATAAGTCTCCAATAATACCAGAAAAAGTCGCCAGATTTGTCGCTAGTCGCTTTTTAGAAAAAAAGTCGCTAAGGGGTCTGAAAACTCGCTAAATATAGCGACAAAGTCGCTAAGTTGGCAACACTGTTCTGCAGGGTTTATTTGTCAAGAGCACGTCAGCTTATTGAAAACGGTAGCTAGCTAGTACAGCTGGAACGTATTTAAGCTAACACGAGCATGCAGTGATGCTGGCGTTAGGCATGTTAGCATGACTAACAGGTGGTGATCAAGCTGGGTCCACAGGTTGTCCACTCGGAGATTAGAGGTTAATTTCGCTCCATTGTGCCTCCGTATACTTTATATATGGGTGTTGTGCATTTTAACAGAGTAAATAACGAGGCTAAATGTCGTTGCGCTTACGGATGCTTTACGCCAACACGCTGTAAAAAAAATGTAAGAATTTATTAGCGGTTTGAGTCGACCCGCTTGTGCGTGTGAGTTCAAAATCCAGACAGTGCGCATGCGTGCAACGTGGCGAAGCGAACGCTTTGATCGCTGACTGTGACGTAGCGAACGCTTTGATGTGCCGTTGACGTAACGGTCAACCGAGTTCATATATAGGACTTAAAATCTACTACTTATCATGTTAGTAAGTGAGACGTACAGACCACGATCTTCACACTGTAGAAACCTAGATTCTCAAAGTCCCTTAAATAATATCAGTGAAACAGAAATGTCCACAATGGCTGAATTTCAGACTCAAGCTGTACCCATTACTCCAGAGCATATTTTACCTGCATTCAGCAAGTGTTTTGAGCAGTTTTCCTGGGCACAATGGGGAATGATTGAACATGGAGTCTGGGACTCTGATCTCCAAGCAGCACTGGCTGATACGATAACCGAAATAATTCAGACAGTTTCTACCGGCATCCTGAAATCTGCACTTCCTGCATTTCAGGAGTTAATGACAGATAATGCATACCAAACAGATTTTAGCATGCCTGTGGTAAAAATAGCTCCGTCGCTGGGAGACTCTCTTTCAACCAGCATTGGTGTCTCTCTTAACATCCCCCATGAAAAATGTCAGTCCAGTAAGATACTGACAAAACTGATTGAAATGGAGATCTCAGAAAAGGTCAACTCGGCTGTGACTCTACTCTTAAGCAACCCGGATTTGCGGTCAGATCCTGCTATTTATGTCAGCGGAAAAATTACAGCCACAAAAAACCTTCGACGCATGGTCTCTCATGCAACCTCATGTGTGGAAAAATGTGCAGGTAAACTAATCTGCCTGCGCATGCGAGAGGGCGCCGGAGATTGTTCCCCAAGACCCTTTAATTCAAGAGCAGAGAGTACTGACTCAAAGATTTCTGAGAAGACACTGGTTGTTGATGAGGTGTGCACTGCTCTCACCAAGTGGAGCACAGACACAGCAACCAGTGAGGACAAACAGGAGGAAAATGACGTGATGCCTGTAGAGAAAAAAGAAAGTGAAACTGGAGAGACGACAGAAAGTCGTTCCAGCATCCCAGCTAAAGTGATTGCACCTGATATTGTCGCTGAAATAGTTGACTGTCTAAATCATTTGTGTACTGAAGATGACACAGAAAAAGAGCTGTGCATAGATGCTGAGACAGGTGAAAGTCTCCAGCTTCCCAGCATGCCAGCAGAAATAGCTGCAGCTGATATTGTAAACACAATAATTGATAATCTGCAGTTTTCTGATGGTGAAGATGTCACATCTAGTGAGAAATGTGACTCATGCGAACCTGCTTTTAATGTGCAGGTAATTATCAAAAAGGTGAAAAACTTTTTGGCCTTGTGCATCCCATCCACAAAAACCAATCAACAAAAGCTGCGCAAAGACCGCTTCTGCAGTTTTGCCAAAAAGCAATTTTACCAAATGATCAGCGAGCTAAAACACCTGGTGAAGAAAAACAAAAGGTTCTTCATCTGTATCCACGAACCGGTCAAGTCTCCTGGTGATCAGAGAACAGATTCTTTGGACAGCTACAGTTCTGTCTGTAGCTATGTAAACACACCAGTTATGGATACCATGTATAAAAGTTCTTCCCCAGTTGATTTTAACACCATCAAATCTAATCTTGATCAACTCTTTAGTAAATTAAACCAGGCAGATCACGTTAACCTTATCCGGAAACCCCAGGAAAACCTAAAGATAAGTGTTGAAATTGAGATGTTTTGCAGGGAGTTGACAGATAAAATGTATGACCATCTCCAGTCAAATCAAAGATATTTACTCCCTGTGATGCTATCGGGAAGAAGTCTTTCAGACTCTGTGATCTCTAGGTGTGCAGAGCCAACAGATGAGTTACCCTTTTCGCCCGAGGTCCTCTATGTGACTGTAGAAGACTCGGTGCAAAAGTTTTTGCAAAACATTATTCTGTGGTTAGAGAATGATGCTTTGGATAAAACTGTCCAAAGTGACAACATTTCTGGCGCCGTGAAAGACATCCAGGATGTGATTTTAAGAGCACTGACCCCAACAGAGCGAAAAGAAACTGACAGACAGTCACGTCCAGATTCTCTTACCCAAAATGAAACAGTCTCCTGTGTCCGTGTACTAAAGCAGGACCTACCCCCAGAAAAAAGCCCCGAGCCTGAACCAAAAACTGACACTGGGCCTACAGAAAGTCAAAGTCAGTCATCAGCCTTAAAAAACTTACAGAAAGAACCTGAGAAAAGTGTCAGAGACTTCAGCAGACGTCTGTTAAATAAGCTCCTCGGGAAATGCAGTTTAGACACAAAAAAGACTTTGAATCTAGAAAAATTAACCATCATCACCAGGCGTCTTACAGATATGGTTCTAGATAACGTTGGAAACCCAGATTATGTGAGTGCTCTCACAATTTACCAACCTAAAATTCTAAAGAAAATGAGTAAAATCCTTAGAAAGGAGTTTGGCTCTGCAGATGAGTTTGTAGGTTCTGCTCTTACACCAGATGATTCAACTTTTGATGAACTATATCTGTTTCACCTGGATGTGATTATTGGGGACATACTCAATCCCCCAAAGAAGTCTAAAGTTGCTAGGTTCTTTCGAGCAGTGGGAAAAGCTTTTAAGAAGCCGTTCAGGTTCTTAATGAAGTGATGATGACTAAAAGACCAGCTTCACTCTTTTCCCCACTACCTTGCTTCTTTAAAGATCTTGAAGCATTTAATAATTTATTCCAAAAAATCTAAGTGACCATCAGAAGTATACTTCATCTGGTCTCCCTGTCTTTCCATCAGCCCAACCGGTCGCAGCAGATGGCCGCCCCTTTTTGAGCCTGGTTCTGTTGGAGGTTTCTCCTTACTAAAGGGAGTTTTTCCTCCCCACTGTTGCCTAGTGCTTGCTCAAAGGGGGATCTTTTGATTGTTGGGATTTTTCTTGCTAATACTGTAGGGTTTTCACCTTAAAGTATAAAGCACCTTGAGGAGACTGTTGTTTTGCTGTGATGCTATATAATCTTAAATTTAATTTAATTTAAAAAATTTTAGCATATAGCATCAAAGCAAAACAAATCAACTAAAGTATACTTAACTCAAATGAATCAAAACCTGACATAAAAAAAATTTGGTTTAACATCAAATAAAAATCCTACTCACAAACAAATTCTTATTTTTCTTTGTTTTATTGTGTTGTCAAGTATGAAAAAAACTGTTGCATTTGTGCACTCTGATCATGAGTGCTGGTATTGTAGTAGAGCAGAATTTGGAGTAGAATTTGATAAAAGCAGTTGGGTATGAGATGAACACAATTCATGAAACCGTTAAATGTGTTTTTACAGGCAGTAAGTGAATATCTGTGGTAAGTCTAACATTTTTCAGGGTTTTAGGCACATATCCACACATAGATTGGTCCAGAACGAAAAGTTTTAAGCAAAAAGCCTGAGTGAGGTGGCATTCTCATCATGGTCTCCCTTTAAGTAAAGGTTTAATTACAGCCAGCTTGAAGGCCTGTGGTACATAGCCGATTATTAGAGATTGATGAATTAATTAATGGCAGGACTTCTTTGAGCAGTTTTGTAGGAATGGGGTCTAAAAGACACATTGATGGTTTGGAGGAAATAATTATTGAAGTTAACTCAGAAAGATCAATTGGAGAAAGACTCTAAATGAATATCAATGGTACTAAAAGTAGCTGTAGATAATATTACATCTGTGGCATGATTATGAATTATTTTTCTAATGATTAAAAATTTATTTGTGAAGAAGTTCATGAAGTCATTACTAGTTAACGTTAAAGGGATGGTTGGCTCAAAAGAGCTCTGACTTTTTGTCAGCCTGGCTACAGTGCTGAAGAGAAACCTGGGGTTGTTCTTATTTTCTTCAATCAGTGACGAATAGTAAGATGTTCTGGTTTTGCGGAGGGCTTCTTATAACGCAACAAACTTTTTCTCCAGGCTAAATGATGATCTTCTAAATTTGTGATGTGCCATTTCCTCTCCAGCTTACAAGTTATCTGCTTTAGGCTACGTGTTTGAGAATTATACCACGGAGTCAGGTACTTCTGATTTGAGGCCTTAGTTTTCACCGGAGCTACAGTATCCAGAGTCGTACGTGGTGAGATGTTAAAATTATTACCAAGATGATCGACCTCTGTTGGAGTAGCGCTCAGGTAGCTGCTCTGCTCTATGTTGGTACAGGGCATTGAAGATGATAACAGTTGGTGGATTATATTCTTAAACTTAGTTACAGCACTTTCAGAAAGACATCTAGTGCGATAAAGTCTACTCTCCACTGCTGTGTAATCAATTATTGTAAATGTAAATGTTATCAGGAAATGATCAGACAGGAGAGGGTTTTCAGGGAACACTGTTAAATGTTCAGTTTCTATGCCATATGTTAAAACAAGATCTAGAGTGTTTAAAGTGGTGGGTGGGTTCTTTTACATTTTGAGAGAAGCCAATTGAGTCTAATAACAGATTAAATGCCATGTTGAGGCTGTCATTTTTAGCATCTACATGAATGTTAAAATGACCCACAATATTTATTTTATCTGAGCTGAGCACTAAATCAGATCCAAAGTCTGAGAAATCAGACAGAAACTCTGTGTAAGGCCCAGGTGGATGATAGATGATAACAAGTAAGACTGGTTTTTGAGTTTTACAGCTGGGGTGGACAAGGCTAAGCATCAGGTTTTCAAATGAATCAAAAGTCTGTCTTGGTCTTTCGTTGATTAATAGGCTGGTAAATTGGAAAAAACTGGAAAATTGCTGCCACACTGCCCCCTCGGCCTGTGCTTCGAGATTTCTGGTAGTTAGAATGACTCGGGGGTGTTGATTCATTTAAACTAACATAATCATCCTGCTGCAACCAGGTTTCTGTAAGTCAACATCATAAGTTCATTTTAAGGTCTAGTGTGGATTTGCTGCTGTGCAATCTGCATTTTTTCTAATACTTTGAGGTCTTAGCCTTTTGTTTTGATCATTGGGAAACTTTAACAGGTGTAAAAGCAGCCGACTTACCCCTTGTGTGTCCCATCAGCTGGAATTCACATTTATTTAGAGAAGGATGACCCAAATTGTCAGACTTCAATTATTCTTAAGGAAATAAAGAATAATAATAAAACAAACCCCACTTGCAAGGTTTTATTTGTTTATTTTTATTTGTTTTTCGCCCGCTGTACATGTAGTGGAAAAAGATTCTTTCCAAAAACTGAAAAAAAAAAAAAAAAGATTTCTGAATTAGGGTCAAGATCACATTGTAATGCTTTTAAGTCTTGCTTGTGTCAATAACTACTAGGCTGCAGTACTCTAAACCTTCATTTGTGTAATTTAAAGTACCACATGGGCTGACACACTGAATTAAAACATAGATTTGAGGGGAAATGTACAGTTTTCACACACATAGAATGCCACCTGGAATAACTCTCATTTTATGTATTTTTTTTAAATTGCCTTTTAAAGTACTAACCTAAAACAATAAAAGGAACAGGAGACAAATGTATATACAATGAAGTGTCAATTCCATGTGTATGTAGCAGAAATACAGCTGATCTGTAAACCTGGACCTGCATTTTAGCTGAGCCATGTGTTCCAGTAACAGTTGAGGTCTTCCTTGAATGCAAGGTAAATGTGGGGTGGTATGGACACACAAATTAACTGATCTGCTGTACAAAATCCACTACAGATCCTGCCACATATCATTTTGGGGTGCAATAAGACACCACATGCACGTCTTTGTACCAGATCTCCTGATTCTACAAATGCTGTGTGATCTGCTCTGTGATCTTTGAGAGTGACATCATAATGAAATGGCTACAACCCTGCTTCTTAAAACAAACTGACATAATGTGCTTTAAGTTATGCAAATTTTAGGAAAGCTACAGCATTTTTAAAACTAATACTCCATGACAATAGTAATAATGGAAAAACTGCTGGAAGCTGTGATCATATTCCTGTACATACCTGACGTGAAAACATCCATTCTACACTGATCATAGTGTAAGTAAACAGGGGGAAACAAAGTTTTCTTCCCTCACAAATGTGCAGGTGAAGATCCAATGTTGTATCCCCTGAATAAAAAGCTAATTTGATGATTAAAAAAAAAGGAAACACTGAAATCTTAATTTTGCTTCTTTTGGGTTTCACACCCCCTTTCTTTTGCACCCCATTCTTGATGACTGTTGTGTACAGTTTCCTTCGTCCTAAACTGTGTAGGTAGTTCTTCAGAATGTCATCTGACCAAAGACAAACTACGCCCCCTTTCTCTGAAACAACGAGACTCCCTCGTTATTTGATTCAAGCTCTTGAAAACACATTACAGAATTACAGGAAGTGTTTCACATGATCTGGGTCAGAGGTGATTCCAAGGAGCTTGCAAGCACATTATGGAGCCACTAAAAATGCTAAAATTATCAGCATTTTTTAACATTTGACATAATTTGACATAATATAATCCAATAATAACATTCAATCACTAAAACAATTTTTGTCTAAAGCAAATTAAATAACTGCTTTAATATTTTTCTACTTTTGTTTCAAATAGTAAATGTGAAAATTGTGGATAGCAAAAATAATTATATTGTATCATTAAAAATATCATTTTAATTAAGGAGCTTATTTTGAAAAAACAAATGATAATATAAACATTGTCCCCTGTAGTGATAGCACTAATTTAATGCATTTGACATAAATCCTAATATCACAAGATTTAACATCTCTTTTTTCTAATCCATAAAGAAGTTGATGGTGGTGTGTCTGTCATGGTTGATCAATTCCCAGTATCCAGGTGTGTCCCAGTTTGTTCTATTTTGTTTGCCAGGATAATAATCTCATACATGCAGTGTTAAGCCAGTTAAGCCTGATGTTGTAAAGGTTTTCAGTGACTAACAATAATTACATCTTGGATATGGAAATTTCACATTTTTAAACATAATAGATAAAAATACATTATATATAATAATGTACAACACAATCTTAAAATAGACCAGGAGCAATGCTTATGCTGTGAGGTCCCTGCCTCCGTTATGTTATTAACAAGTTTATATGCAATATATTATCTATGAACAGGCAGAACATCCTCTCTTCCTCGCTGAGTTCATGTTTCTCATTATGTCACACATCGGTTCACCACGTCTCACACAGAATCACCACCAAGACACATCACAAATCCTGTCAATGATTCACTTAGTGTTTAAACCACTGAATCAGGTACTGAAGCAGTGACAGACTGAATGAAGCTTCGGATGTGACTGATCATGTGACTGTGGCCAGACAAACCAAGCCTTGACACGTGCTTCAGAAGCACTGTGTTGTTGTTTTGACACATGAGCTGGAGCTTCAGCTTCCAATGGACCATCATTGAAAGTGGAGGTCTTTCCTACAGAGAAAGAGAGTCAACAGCTTGTGTAATAGGCAGCTCAAAGAGCCACAGCTTCTGGCACAGATTTAATATTAGTTGCAGTAAGCAAGACTTTGACTTGGAGGTTTCACAGATCCGTTTGCAGCAAGAAAACCATAACTATGACATCAAAACAAGAAAAAGAGGTTTGCCTGGGCCATGAAATGCCACCAATGGACTACTGAATACTGGAAGGTGTTATGGACTGATGAATCCAAATTTGAAATCTTTGGTTCATCATGCAGGATTTTTGCGCACTGTCGAGTAGGCAAAAGGTTGGTTCCTTACTCTGTGGCATCAAATGTCAAACATTAAGGAGGAAGCATGATAGTTTGGGTCTTTTTGTTGGATACAGGTGACTTTTACAGAGTGAGAGGGATCCTGAACCAAAATGGCTACCATAGCATTCTGCAGTGGCCTCTGGTATGCATCTAGTTGGTCAGGGGTTCATCCTACAGTAAGATAATGACCCAAAACACAAGTCCAGGCTATTACAGATCTATCTTAGGAAAAAAGAACACGAAGGCAAGCTTGACAACATGGAGTGGCCAGCACAGTCTCCAGACTTAAATCACATCAAGCTGGTTTGGAATGAACTGGACAGAAGAGTGAAAGCAAAGCAACCCAGAAGAGCCAGTTAGGAAGACCTTTCTGAAGAATATTTGGCTTTTGATGTAGAAAGAAGGGCATGAACGCATTTAACTGTTATATCTGTTAAAGGCAGCTACTTTGATGGGTCAGAAGATTAGAAAACATTTGGTTTATAAATAGATTCTATGATTTCATTTTTAACTTAAAAAGTTGTTTATTTGTTCTGTGCTCTCATTCAGAGAACAATAAGACACTGAAGTGTCTTATTGTTCTGTGCTTTCATTCAGAGAACAATAAGACACTGAAGTGTCAGAATTTCAATAAAAAAAACTGGAGAAACGGGGCCACATCGAGTTACATCCACTACTTGTCAAGATCATAGACACACCTCAGTTTCAGAGACCACGAAACATCAAGCAGCTTGGGGGTGGTTACTTTCCAGGAGCGTCGCGCAACCACTTTGAACACTCAATAGGGTATGTCCACTTGTTTACAGACAGACACACTAGTAATACTTTTCTTTCAGTGCTGCATGATGAAATGTGTGTGTGTTTGTGTGTGTGTGGTTTTTGGTGATACGGGGTGGGGCACTTAGCAGGAGAACTTGTAAAAACTCTGAACCTGAAACAGACAGAACGTGACATCAGTGAACGATCAGTTTTTAATGAGTAATTCATTATCTGATTGGCTGTGACTAAACTATAGGCGATGGTCTCAACAGGAAGTGGCAAACCTGTATGACATGTTCCACACAAGGAACTCTCTCCACAGAAGAGCGTACCAGCACAGAGTAACCAAGAGTGTAGAAATTATGTGAGTACCAACTGTATAATCCTATTGTAATGCAACATTTATTTTATCTACAAAGTGACCATAAAATCATATACTGGGTCTTTTTTTATACAGGATCAAAGATGCCCTCTTTGATGCCCTAAAGGTTCAGGAGGGACAACGCTCTGTCTCTCCAAAGCTAAAACTGATATGGAAGTCAACACAAAGCTGACAGTTAGTGGAAAACATGCTCTACATATTTCCTTTTAAACCATACTAAAATGTCTATACATACATGTTCTGTCAAATTATTTGTCTAACTTTGAAATAATCCTACTTTCTGAGTGATTTTAAGTATTTTCAGCGCAGAATGTCCAAACGACTGAGATATTAAAAAAATATGATAGTAATTAAAATAATAAATCATTGATCATGTCTTGAGACCTGTACCAGTTTATGGGTGAAACCAAGGTGTGCAATCAAGGCTGAACTGGGACAAAAAAAATCGGCCCTGGCTTTTTTGGCTCATCAAAAAACTCATACACACACACACACACACACACACACACACACACACACACACACACACACACACACACACACAAATATATATACATATAGACATATATGTGGGCAGTCAATCCTTCAAGCTCGGAAGCTCTACCAGAGGCCTGGGAGCTTGAGGGTCCTGCGCAATATCTTAGCTGTTCCTAGGACTGCGCTCTTCTGGACAGAGATCTCCGATGTTGTTCCTGGGATCTGCTGGAGCCACTCGCCTAGTTTGGGATTCACCACACCTAGTGCTCCAATTACCACTGGAGCACTAGGTGCCACTGGGACCACTGTTACCTTCACCCTCCACATTTTCTTGAGCTCTTCTCTGAGCCCTTGGAATTTCTCAAGCTTCTCGTGTTCCTTCTTTCTGATGTTGCTGTCATTGGGAACCGCTACATCTATCACTACGGCCGTCTTCTTCTATGTGTCCACCACCACTATGTCTGGTTGGTTAGCCACCACCGTTTTCTCCGTCTGTATCTGGAAGTCCCACAGGTGATAGACCCCAGCTTCTATGGATCTTGTGCTCAGGGTTTGTTCCTGTGCTGCCATGATTAGTGCCTCTGTCCTTTCTTTCAGTCCGGCTTTGTCCAGCCACAGATAGGATTTCTGGATATCAGCCACCTCCATTATGTGTCGGTGGTACATATCGTGCAGGGGCCTGGCCTTCCATGATGGTGCCTCCTCTTCCTCCTCATTCTTGGGTTTCTGCTGCCTGAGGTATTCACTAAGCGCGCGGTCGGTTGGGGCCATCTTACTGATGTATTCGTGGATGTTTGTTGTCTCATCCTGGACTGTGTGCTGACACTCACCAGTGTCTCCTTCGTTCCGCTTAGCGTACAGCCTCAGGGTGCTGGACTTGGGGTGAAACCCTCCATGCATGGTCAGGAGCTTCCTTGTTTTGTTGTCAGTGGCTTCTATCTCCTCCTTTGACCAGCTTATTATCCCAACAGGGTACCTGATCACGGGCAGGGCGTAGGTGTTGATAGCCCAGATCCTGTTCTTTCCGTTCAGCTGACTTCTCAGGACTTGCCTGACACTCTGCAGGTATTTGGTGGTTGCAGCTTTTCTAGCGACCTCTTCATGGTAGATCCCATACTTGATGGTGACTTGTGCTATGGGCTTGAAGTTGGCCTCTAGTGTTGTCCGCCACATCCCCACTGAGTTCCTGATGAAGGCTCTAAGGGTCTTGTACAGTTCTAGGCATTCCAGGATCCAGGTGTGGGGCATTGAGTCATAGGCCTTGATCAGTTTCTTGATCAGTAATACAGACAGACATAGTTATGCTGCAATAGACATAGACTGCCGGGGGATTCCCATGATGCAGTTTTTCGTTTTTCCAGTCACCTTTCTCACTCACTATGTGTTAATAGACCTCTCTGCATTGAATCATACCTGTTATTAATCTCTGTCTCTCTTCCACAGCACGTCTTTATCCTGTTTTCCTTCTCTCACCACAACCGGTCGCAGCAGATGGCCGCCCCTCCCTGAGCCTGGTTCTGCCGGAGGTTTCTTCCTGTTAAAAGAGAGTTTTTCCTTCACACTGTCGCCAAAGTGCTTGCTCATAGGGGGTCATATGATTGTTGAGTTTTTCTCTGTATCTATTATTGTACGATCTACTGTACAATATAAAGCACCTTGAGGAGACTGTTGTTGTGATTTGGCGCTATATAAATAAAATTGAATTGAATTGAATTGAATTAATATGCAAATTGTAACTAGCAACATTGTTCATCAGTGATGCTAGTTTCAGTCCCACTCCTACTAAAAACACTATGTTTAGATGAACAAAATCCACTTTTTATGATTTCCTTACCTGAATGATTGAGCATGCATCAAGACATTCTGGGTGATGAAATTTGACAAACAGAACCTCACTCAGTGATAATCACCAGGAGTTTGTTATATACCACTGTAAGAAGGCGACCTTTCGCAGCTGTATTTACAATGAGTACGACCAAGCACAAAGATTCCCCACACTTCCTTAACCCATGGCCTCTCCTGGAACCTTTAAACCCTGGAGAGGACACAGGAAAGAAAGGTGAGTAATCACATCTCATAGTCACTTCTTTGCACCACCTTCATTTCTAGATTTTTCACACATATTTGCCCCAGTTCTCCTCAGTGGTTAACCTTATTTGCTCTCAATAATAACCACACTTTTTCACCCCTTAAGACCGGTCGGAGCAGGCACGCTCCGTTTTGCGTAACTATTTTTAAATTCCTGTAGAACTGCAACCACATAAGCTAGCACAATAATTTTTTTTGCATATGAAACCAGAGGAGTTGTACTTACATCTTGTGCATTCAGCTTAGTTATGGTCCGCTTGAAGCTGACGCTCCGGTGCGTGAATCAAAAAAACAACACACTGTTTCAGAAGCACTGTGTCGAGGCTTGATTCGTTTGGCCAGAGTCACATGATCAGTGACGTCCGAAGCTTCATTTAGAACGTAACTGATTCAGTTGTTTATAAGGACGTGAATCATTCGCGGGATTTGTGGAGTGTTGTAATGGTGAGTGATAGCAAACCACTGATCATTCTATTGAGAGGTTTCGAGCCAACGAGAAAGAGAGGAGGTTCTGCCGTGTGGGAGTATTCTGAGTTGATTTTGGTCATTCGGGTGGGTTTGCCAGCTTTCAGTTCTTGTTGTTTGTTTTTGTTTTATGTTTATTTTATCTGAAAACATGAAAAAACTTAAAATGTCAACAATCTGCTTTCCATAATTTACATATCATTATATAACATCAGAAACATTTCCATTTGACTTAAATTTAATATAATAAAAAAATATTTTTTTTCTTTTTTTTTTTTTTTCCCCTGTCCCTTTTGGTACTTTAGCAGTTTTTAACAGAATCACCTGTTAAAAGAAGAAAAAAGAAAACAAACAACAACTTATATACATGTAAGTAACAGTAAATACTAAATTTTGAATGGTATTGAGCAGCAATAGCTGAAAGTCTGTGGGACCCAGGAAGACGGTATAACTGCATCTCTACAAACTTGCATTGCAGTTTCTGTGCACTCCAGCCTCTTCTGTTCCATGTCAGAGGATTTTCTTTAAGGCAGGAGAAATTATCTCTACGAAAAGAAACAGACTCGGCCATCGCACAGTGACAACAAATTCTCTTTTTGAGTAAAAATTAAAAAGGGTTACGTTAAATGTATCATGTTTTTACTTTGCAAGTTCATAAGCATTCTCCCTTTCCAGTTCACAATCAATTCTACCCTCAGGTCAAAAATATGTATAAGAAAATTGGCCTAATATAATATTATCTATAAACCCAACTGTCCAATGATTAATTGCATAAGAACATGTGTAACCGGTGTGTTCCTGTTCCTGCGTTGTGTCTGACAATGAAAGGTAAAAGAAAGAAAGACCTCCAAGTCATTAACTTGCCCACTCCATTTCCTCTCCCACAGGGGAATTGTAGAAAAGGGCTGCATTTATTTTTACATTAAACATAAAGTACGAACTTACATGGAACATTTTTGACATAAGATTAAAAAAACACAAACACAAAATCCGACATATCTGACAATGAAACGTAAAAGAAAGACCTCCAAGTCATTAACTTGCCCACTCCAGCTCCTACAACAAAGCTAACAGTAGGGAAGAGGGTTAGCTCAACCCACCATAACGCCCAAGCTAGCAAGAATGATCTATTCATGCTAACATAGACTGTGCCTATAACACATATGTGGCACACGTACTACACATTTACAGCATCTAACAAAGACAGACACAATGAAGACAATAATTGAACTAAAAACACAATCAGAAACATCAGGGTGGCTAAATATACATTATATGTGTGTTGTACAGTGTCTGGAAAGAAATTACACCAACCTCTCCCACAGGGGAATTGTGGAAAAGGGGAGAGGCCAAAGGCGTATTCCGTATTTATAGGGTTGCACCAAAGAAGAAGAAGAAGAAGGAGGGGCTCTAACTGATAATGAACATAACTACAGGCCTGGAGGTCCTAAAAGTCAGGTATAAAAGGAACAGTTTGGGGTCTAGAACACATTTCGTGTAATTGTAACAATATGTAATTTGTGACCTGGTTACACATGGAGGAAGGACCTCACAACAGAAGCATACTCCATAATGTGTTGTACAGTATTATATGTACATTATATATATATATATATATAGATATATATATACATATATGTATATATATTTCACTTATTGTGTTTACCAACATCAAGAAGTCACAAGTAAAGAAACACCACACCATGGTGCATGTTTAAACAAGGAAAGTTTATTGATCAAAATTTATTAAACAAATAAACAAAAAATTCCCCCCCAAGATACATGTTCAAAGCAACAGAACGGTGGCAAACAGAACTCCACTTTGTAGAGTGGGCAATCATAATGAAGCAGTTCGTTTTATTTTGTAGATTGAAGCGGCTCTTCATGTTTTTGGCCACCAGATGTCACCAGAGAGGACTGTGCTGAAAAGCTTCTAGTAATGAACCCTTTTTCAATATAAGCTTCAGAAAGCTTCATTTGGCCATCACTAATTCAGCTTGTCCTAGGTCACGGTTTCCTTCCACATATAGCTTTGCAAAAATGGCAAAAATTTGCATAAAAAGCACTTGCAGCAACAGAAACACGCTTTGCTGATCCGATCAGCTGTTCATAACACTTCCTACGTCAGTGCGAACTACCTGCCAGAAACCGGAAGTGACGTCACTTTCGCTGACAACGTAGTTGTTGTTGTTTTTTTTTTTAAACCTTCAGGGCTTATAAGCCTATACTGGTGTTTTTAAAAGTCATGTTTGACTTTATGCTTTTCTGTATCATTTCTGAGATGCTTAGAACTCAAATTGCACTGCTGGAAATAGTTTATTTTGATGCACATGCTGTTATTTTTGCAAATTTGCATTATAATATTTATTTTCGTTTTTCCTGCAGTACATAAAAATTGGTGTATCTCAAAAATAAAACTATGAAGACACCCAAAATACATTTCCTGTGGTGAGAAACTATTTTGTGCAATTTTTTTGTATTTACAATTTTGAGCGATGAACCTCTTAAATTTCTCTAACTACAAATATATGTAAAAAAAACAAAACCGATTTTCAATTTTTTTGTAGTTTATTGCACTTTTTTGCAATTTATGTAGTTAGTATGCACTTAATGCATACATATTATTAAAGGTTGGGCTATAACGGTTGTATTGATGTATAGCAACTTGAAATGCTCCCAAAAATGGCACTAAGCATTTAAAAATATAAAGATAAGCTCTGGCGGACTTGGTTCTTGAGGAGCTGGAACCAAAAGGCTACCTACTGATTTTAAAATACACAATAAATATTCATTAAATAATTAAACTTGTCTGTGCAAATGTTTTTCGTGTGAAAATCTATGCTCAAGGTGCAATGCTAACTAAAGTGCTGGATAATGTGCTTTTAATAAGGTGCAAATGGTGCTCTTAGCGTGCTATAAAAGTTATAATGTACAAGATCATAATAAGCAAGTCCTCTTCCTTACAACCCCATAAAAGATTTACAACACTTAAGTTTGACCAGCTGCTGCCTGATAAGACCATCAAAATCACCTGTCTCTGTCTCTCTGTAATTCAGCACAATAAAATTTTCAGTTTCAGTTCTTACATGATGTAGCTGCCCTGTTCTGTTTACTGCTTCTGACTGACAGCTGGGATACAGATGACAGAAGCCATTTTTAGCTTGCTAGTTAACACATGGTAATGTCAAAATATCCCCAACTTGCTTTGGCTCTGATGGAGGCGGACGTATCTCTCTCCCTCTCCCTCAACTTATCTTTCCTGCTTGGCTTCTCATGTCCTTGTCTAGTCTCGTGTAACTTTAACCTTCAGAGAGTCTCTCAGTCTTGTTCTCTAAAACCTAAACAATATGGATTCGATCAACTGGTCCCTCAACGTAATTGAAACCCTTTTCTCAACTAGAAGCCTGGGTTCAGAAGAGCCTGATTGTCCAGGAGGGACATTTCCTGCAGGATACATGATGGATGGGCGGCAGAAGTGGCGCGTCGTTTGCCTGGCGGGACTGTCGATTGAGGACATAGAAGATTTATACCTATTCGGACCATGAATATTCGAACAGGGTTCTTGCTGATCTTGTATTTAGACCTAGACCGGCTGTAAAATTAGAAGCAGCCCGTTCGCACTAAACAAAAACATAATTTCTCTTATGTGGATAGCCACCATCAAGGCTGACTGACTGAGAACAACAACTAATTCTTCTCCTTGATAATGAGACTGTTATGGCTCTCTGTGCCCATATCCTTCCAAGGCCACCTGTGTCAGCTCTCGCTTAATTGGGTGGAAGGACACTCTCTTAAGCTGAACACAGGACACACATACACGTATGTACACTGACACAGATATGCACTCACCCCGCTCCCCATTCCAAACACCTCTGATGCTTGCCCCCACCCAATGCAGGTGGCGGGTTGACTGGACCAGCGCAGTGATGCCGCAGGACTGGATGCTGCTGTCTACACCGGCTCACTCCAACCCTATTACCCACCCCTGTTGCTTGTCATGTGTTTTTCATGGTGTTGCAATATGAAAATTCATGTACTTTTTGTGCTGAGGAGTTTTTTCTTTTCTTTTCTCACACTGATCCCCTATCAGGAGCTTAGTCTGAGTAGAGTTCTCTTTTTTCCTCCTCATCTCCCCTATTGTGTTGTACCTGTCATTGTTTTTCTTAAATGGAACCTGTTCTGACCTGTCTCCCCAATGTGATGTCTATGTAATGTATGTACGGTTACAAGGGGTCTAATTTCGCTGCATGCTACTGCAAGTGACTAATAAACAGCTTCATCATTCAATCAATATCCTTTCCTTTTATCCAAAGTAGAAAGGCTGCAAAAGATTGTGACCTTAAATCAGATACCAATTGCACAGTTACTTTACACTGCCTTTTTTTAATGTTCTGGGTGATGGTTAAGAACCAATCAGCTAAGTAAAGAGAAACGACAGTCCATCATTACTTTGAATGTGTCACAGTGCAGTTGCAAAAACCATCAAGCACTACGATGAAACTGGTTCATCAACTGTTCAGAAGAGACTGTACAAATCAGGCCTTTATGGTCAAATAGCTGCTAAGAAACCACTACTAAAGAAAAGCAACAAGCAGCACTGTTGGGGATTAATTCAAAATTGAAGTCGCACTGATAGTATGATAGTAAAAAATAATTCTGAATCTTTGTTTATAAAAATGTGAATAGATTGTGTGGACAGCAGTATAACAGCACTGATGTCGTGATTGATGGCAGGTGTGCAAACAGGTAACTTTTTAAGTGTTGTCACAGGGATGCAGTTTTTCATAGTGTAGCACCCTCAAGGATTGACGTACGCACGATGTAGTTATAGAACAGGGTTTATTCTGGTCTTGGCCACCCGTGAGAACTGCTCACGGACAAAACAATAAAACAAAAACATCACATAAAAATGCGCTCTTGTACGCACTATCAATCAATCAAAAATCCTTAATTACAGAAAATAAAACATTTAAACACACAAACCTCGTGAGCTGACATCCAGGAGGTGCTAAATAGTCCTTTATGGCCTTATTGCCTTATCCTCCATCTTCTTTCTCAATTATTTCCACTCTTTAAACGATATTTTCTCCATGTGTGGAGCTAACCGTGAGCTGCAGCATGCAGACACCATGTGCGCTAGCAAAGGAAAAAGTGGCTGGGTGGAGACCCAAACAGCAAAGCTGTACCCTACACAGTTCACCACCAGAGGGCGCAAAGGAACAAAATCCAAACATACAGCTTAACAAACATCAAATGCAACAAACATCAAATGCAACAAACATCAAATGCAAAAGACCGTTACACATAATTTTATCTTAAGCATATCTCAGCTGCTTTTAAAATGGGATTCGGTGTGTCTCATCACCGGAAAAGTTATCTTGTTAACCCGGCCCTGAAGATGCACATTTCCTCATCAATCTCATCATCTCTTCAGCTTCTTTACTCCTCTAGTCTTTGTGTCTTGCATACAAAAATATTGATTAACAGCTCCATTTTATACTTGAAATTTCCAAAATGAATACATCTAATATTTGACAGCCTCCAGTTCACTGACTGCATATTGGCATTTTCCTCTGTGAATGAGAGGTTAACACCCTATAGCTTGGTGTTGGTTTTCTAATAGGAGAATTTACCGCACACATGTTCACTGCATCTTTACTTTGTGAGTGAGTTAGTGTTGGAATTTCTGCATTTGATTTTGTTATTTTCTTAATTTTCTTATTTTTTGTCGTTTGTTAAATTTTAGATTTGATATGTTGTCAACCATTGTTAAAAAAACTTGTTCCTACTTTTAAAAAGCAGAGTACCAAAAGATGAATTTATGGTTCCTGCAGTGAACAAATCATCTTTGTTTTTTTTCAACTTTATTATGAAACAAAATTAACTTTAAACAGTCGGCCATTATAAGACAAATAAGTCACAGTCAACAGAAACAGTATTGCAACAATTCACAAAGTCTTCACATTTAGCAAGAATATGAATTTATACAAAACACTGTACAAAAATTGAATATGTTAATTCCACACATCATAGAAAAATGCATAATTTTTCTTTTTGGTACAGCTTCTGGATACACCGAGTTGTGGATCCAGACTCTCTCACCACTTCCCTTAATGATTTTTGAATGTAGTTCATTGGCTAAAAAGAGATAAAACTTAACTTAAAGAAGTCCAGACGCTTTTCTTTCCAAGCTCCTTAGACTACGATGACCTGGATGACTGAGAACCTTCACAGACAATGGACACTATAAAATGACATTTGACTATTTACCTCAATTAAAAATAATCTTAGAATGGATTAGAGTGGATTTGTACAAAATCAAATGGCTGGTAATGAACAGATGCAAGGCCATTGATGCTTAAACCCTTTTCCAATAAAGATGATGTATGTTGTATCACAAGAGAAAAGTATAGAATTCTTAAAGTTGAGTTATTTACATTTTTAGCCTTAACATTTTTTTAATCATTGTGCTTTAAATCAGGAAAGCTGACTCAAAACTTTCCTGACTTAAAATTCTTGCTGATGCTAAAGCAAACAATAGGAAAGTTTTGATGAAAAGTGCCTTTAAGTCAACAGAGTCTGAATCCACAAGGCAGCTCTGAGAGTGATCCCACAGCTGAGGATTATTTTGGGATTGGTTTTCCACTACCTGTAGAGTGAAATTACTCCGGTTGGACTTTGCACCAGGAGAGTATGTCATACGTAATGACAGGAGGTGCCAGCTGCTCCACATAAAGAGGCTAAGAGCCAGCCTGACATTTTAGATACACCACCATTGTTGTATAGGCTGTCCTCACCAAGCTAAAATTGCCAACAGTGTTTGCAGTGCAACATTATTGGTTCTAAATAATGGTTTTCAAGTCATTTTTTGCTGAACCTTTTGTCCAGCAAAATATTGTTTTTTATGTACCTATTAGGTCTGTTAAAATATGATAAAGGCAACTGAATTTGTAACCCAGCCAATGGGCACTGATGCGTTCTAGATATATTTATCCCAGAAAAATGAAGACCTTTTACTACTTTTCCAAACCTACTTTGAGTCCTGAGACTTGGGTGTTTGATGTTATTTTTTTGGCCTTAAGCTTTCCACTTTCCTTCCTAATAAATTCACAGTTATTTCTAGTAACATAATTAGGAATACTTCATTGAAAATAAATAATGATCCTACACACAGGTTTCACAGCAGTGATGTGAAAATGTGAAGGTGTGTAATCGGGAGGAGAGAAAGCACCACATCCATAAACAGAAAGACAGAAAAACAGAGTGAGAGCAAAGGGTGGAGGAGAATCATAAAACACTAAAGAAATATATCTGTATAAAGCGAGAGGAACTTGCAGTACATAGCAATCAGAACTTGATGTTGCTGACAGAGACATCCTTCTTGTGCAGACTGAAGTTTAATCGCCATGGCCAAGGTAATTAAAACAGACTTTACAATATTACATTTTAGGTATTTAAATGGCGGTTTTGGTGTGTGATGATGTCTGAAAATTGTTTGTCTTATACCTTATACCTGATTAGAAGTGCTCAGTGTAAGCATCATTATTATCTGTGACCTGCAATAAACAGTGATGATTTTTATTTTAATTAAAAAAAAAAAAATCCATAGTCAATCTTAAATAAGATCCCTAAAAAGTTATTACTAGTCATTACTATGTCAGCACATCTATGCATACACTGAATTTTGTTCTGTGTTGAAGAAAGATTGTCATTTGTATTGACTTTTTAATGCACAAGAGTCCAAAGGTCTCTTGGCTTCCATCAGATTAGTGTCAGTTTCGTTTCGTGTTTAGAGGAAGGCCAATAACACTGAGGTTTATATACTCAAATGTATCCCTGCAGTTAAATTGGCTGTCCAAGCACATGTTTAAATACCTTCCAGTAAAAATGAGCCTGCACTGCACTTGCTCCATTTTTGAACCAAAATGGTTTTGAAACATTTGTAACTTCATCCTAAAATTTAAACTACTTTGTACCTGAACTGTCCATCCTCAAGATGTTTGTCTACAAGCTTGCAAATAGTGAGCAGTATAAAAAGTCTTCCTTTTTCACTGAATAGCCTTTTTTATATTGGACTATATTTGATTAGGCCAAACTAATCTAGTGGTTACTATTCTGTCCTTGCAGTGAGTTCTCATTTTCAAAGTTCATTGTTTCTGCTTCAAAGCAGAAGTGGGCTCATAATTATCTAATAAATCAATTAAAATGTCCTTACCTCACCTACAAAAGAAGTGCACACTCAAACCTTTCACTGGATTCATGAAGCATGTGCAGTGACCAGTTTTGCTCACAATAACTGTATAAGGGGAGACAAATAATCTGGTCTCAAGAAACAGAGGAGCATCATGTCATGATGCTGTCACCACAGTTGCTACTGTTTTTTGATTTTATTTCAGTAAAGGCGATACATACTATTGATGATACTGTAAAAGTGAGTGGGATTTTTTGTTTTTTATATCTTGATTGGCTGCATCAGTCTTGTGTTGTGGCTCCCTGTGGTGTTCTGAAAGGGAAATTCCTAGAAATATATGTGCAATGATGTCACAGCAAAAATAACAGAGTGGGTGGGGTCATATCTACCAACTGTCTTCACCATGACATTAGTGTGAACATTCAGACATTCAGGTTTACATGGTGGAATAGTTTGGAATAATGCAGCTCTTGCCTCTGGATAGGTCTACCTGATACCCCCATGTTGGTGTTCTTCCTATATCATCATCATAATAACGCTGGTCCAGGATCGTGCCTTTCTGGATAACCCATGCCCTCTAGAGGACTAAGTCTGCACATATCCCACAACATGCTAGAATGGCAATTTATAACATCTAGCCCACAAAATACAGTTTTTGTTTTAGTTGTGAATGTGATGCTATTCCTTCATTAGTTTGTTTGAAGTCCTAAAGAGGTGAAATAAAATACGTACTTCCCCTAATTCTCCTAAGCATTGTACTAATTTACCATTTCATACCATAAAATAGTCACACAGTGGGCCCATGTATTCAGAATCATTTATTGCAAAGTTGGTTTAACAGTATTGCCAGAATGTTGAAGGTTGCTGTGTTACATGTTGCCACCATTTGGAGGTACAGACAGTGAACAGGAAATGGTAAATTCCAAACCTCTTTACTGTAGGGAGGAATTGGGCTCTTACCAAGCAGTAAGAAACAGAGGGGAGTTTGTCAATCTTTTGTTTAAATAGTCTTTTAGTCATTGTGAATAAACTTCTGTATTTGTGATTTTTGTGTAGAAGCCTCAGAAGTGACAAATAGAATATCGTTGTCATATTTTGGTTATGAGTATCGAGTATAAACTAATTAAATACTTGTATGGTTTGTTCTTAGGGGAGGGGCTTAAGCTTTATGAGCCTGAGTTAATTCTCCTGAGGGTGGAGTTCAAGGTGGCTCTGTGAGAATAAAGGCTTGCTGGAATTATCTTTAGTTGATTTATAAGTTTCCTTCATTTTTTTAACAGTGTAAGTTTGTTTGTACAAATTTCTTTTTGGTTGTTCATACCACCAACCTGTGCACCCTGACTATCAGTATTTCTTTTTTTGTAAATAAATTGTACATCGGGTGAAGAGAATCCCTGGTTCCACCGCATCTGCAACCCCCTTACTGTGCCCTCTGGATAAATTTTGTTCCACTTGAGTCTCAGTCCTAAAGAGCTCACACAGTCACAGAAATTTGTAATATTTTACTTTTATATCAAGACCATTAATTTATCTGCTCATGATGCTTTCAGAAAAAAAATATGCATAAAACCTGCACTTACACATTACCCACAGTAATATTATTATTTAAGACATTGTTGCCTCACTGGGAGGGTGTGCTTGTTTTTAAGGCACTAATTTGTGCTACTTGATAGTAATAATTATTGAAATAAACTGAGTAGCTACATCTTGGTATAGAAATCAGTGCACTGTTAGTAGAACAGGAAAGAACTTTCCACTCCTGCAAATGTGTCATCAGGCTAAATGCCCCCCAAAATACTGGCACTGTGCCTCTTTAGTAAAATCCAACAGAGTGACTGACTCTGGTGCAAAGCGCTAGTAAATGTAGTCCTAAATATCACCATGACAGCTTTGACCATTTTTTTTTCTCTCTATGGGCTTTCTTGCATCACATATGCTTAAAGTGTTTGTTTGGTAGCACCTTGCAGTAAAATGGCTGATTATAAGATGTTAAATGTGTTATGTTAAACACAGAAAAAAGGTAAGTTGTAGATTATGGTTTTTAGGAAATATTTTATGTTCTCCATGTTTAATTCCTTAACATTATTTGTTTAATTCTATGACTCTTTTCCCCCTAGCTTTGGAGAATAAATGGGTGTGTGGGTGCAGTCCTGAGCAGCACACAGCATTACAAGCTTTACTGTTACCTTTTAGTTTTTCAACAGCTGTTTTAAGCCATCCACATGTACCTTTTTAATGCTTATGGTATATTGAGCCTGTTGGCAGTCTATAACAAATAAGAAGTGAAATACAGTAACAAATCAAATTAAGGGAGAATAAATTTAAAATAATAAATTTAAAGACTACTCGTCTTTAGATAGACACAGTTTATCAAAAAAATTTTCTTTCTTTTTTCACTCAGGTGTTTAATGATCCCATCCATGGCCACATTGAGTTACACCCACTTCTTGTCAAGATCATAGACACACCTCAGTTTCAGAGACTACGAAAAATCAAGCAACTTGGAGGGGGTTATTATGTTTTTCCAGGAGCGTCACACAACCGCTTTGAGCACTCAGTTGGGTATGTCAATATGTTTGGAGTTACACATTTTTTGTTCAATTGTTTGTTTTTTCGGTTCGTTTCATGGTGAACTGTGTTTTTTGTGATACAGAGTCGGGCATTTGGCAGGAGAGCTTGTAAAAGCTTTGAGGGCAAAACAGTTGGAGGAGTTGGAGCAGGAGCCGTCAATGGACTCCCTCATCAATGACCGAGATGTCCTTTGTGTGCAGATTGCAGGCCTTTGCCATGACCTAGGTAAATCATACACACGTTTTTCAGTATTACATGCATTATATTGAAGATGTAAGGTGGCTCCGTCATGTAGTCCATTCACCCCATCTTCAAACAAGTTGTTCTGTTTGAAAGTTGGAGGAGACTATGTTTTTTCCTGGAAATTTACAAAAGTATTAATAACCAAACCCGGGTGCAGGAATCAAATAGATTTTTATTTGATTTTTGTCAGTGCCTGACAGGAATTTATCACAAATCACCCACTCTGCAGTTCACACACATTCACCATATTTGTTTTTTCTTCAATTCAAGGTCACGGGCCCTTTTCTCATGTCTTTGATGGAATGTTCAACCCTCAAGCAGACCCAAGTGGTGAAAAATGGGAGGTAAGAAAGAAAAATATTAGTTTCAGTTTGTGTGAAATGGGTCATAGCAGTCATTCCAAAAACTGAAACATATATAAAAATACAGAAAAAAATGTAAATGAACCAGCAATTATTTCGCTGTTTTTCTGGTCTTATTGACCACTTGAAGCACTACAAAACTTTATTTCCACACACTTTGAGCACTTTCTCTACTTCACATGGCCCACTGGGAAATACATATTAACAGAATATGCACATCTTTGGATTATGGGAGAAGTACCTGGAGGAAATCCAAAGTCCATACAGAAAAATATAACTTCACTGAGTTAGCTTCACTGACACTGAAGACTGAAAACTTAAAACAAACTGTCTCTGTCCAAAGTTAGGAAAATCTGAGCCTCTGTAAAAGAAAGTGAAGCACACTAACTTACATGGATGTAAAAGCAAAAAACAAAAAACAAAATCATATTGGTGCAGGCAGGTAGTGAAAACAAGAACAGTAAATCTCTCCTTTTGTTACTGCTGTCAGTATTTTACATCTATTATGATGGGCTTTTATTTGTTTAAATAAAATATAATTAATAAATTTGCCAAGTAACATTAGCTACAGTAGTTCCACTAAATGGTAAATTACAATGAACATGCATTCCACAGGTTAGGTCAGACCTGTTGGCTTTGTAAAAGAAATTGTGACTGTTACATTAGAAATGCAAATAAATGTTGTCTGCTTGCTTATTACCTGAGAAATTAACCTGTGCTTGTTTGTTTGTTTGTTTATTTGGGGAGGGTGCCACTTTGAATCTGTGATCATTAAAATGCTTGTCTTTGTGTTCTTGCAGCATGAGGATGCCTCTATATTTATGTTTGATCACCTAGTGGATGACAATAACCTGAAGCCAGTGATGAATAAGTGCGGACTGATAACAGAAGGTGACAATGAGAATGACCTGGTGTTTATCAAGGAGATGATTAAAGGATCTCTGAAGAACAGTTCACCTCAGAACGAGGTATTCATCGTTTTTTTGTGTGAATGTTTTGAAATCAGTCAGGATTATTCCTGGAAAAAACTGTGCCTAATGTTATTATTCTGGCTTCATCTCCACAGCAGCTGTATAGAGGTCGAAACAATGAAAAATCCTTTCTCTATGAAATTGTGGCAAACAAACAAAATGGAATTGATGTGGACAAGTTTGACTACTTTGCAAGGTGAAGCTTGCTATCCAGTGAAACTGTCCTCTTTAACTTGTATTGCTAAATTTCTCTGTATCAATTCCTGTTGAACATCAACAATATTCAATAATGTTTGTTTTACTACATGATATGAAGAATCTCAGGAATTCTTTGAACCTCTTTGTGGGGGGGAGCGGTTGTTTTTTGAAATCCACACCTTCTCACTCCTATTTCAGAGATTGCCACCACCTGGGCATCCAGAACAACTTTGACCATCGACGCTTTATTGTATTTGCCAGAGTGTGTAATGTGGACGGGCAGTTGCACATTTGTTCTAGAGACAAGGTGCTGACCTGTTTTTTTTTTATTAACTTTGAAAAGAGCGAGCTATTTATCTCATTATCTGTGACTAAACCGTTGGCATGCTTTCAACAGGAAATGGCAAATCTGTATGACATGTTCCACACAAGAAACTCTCTCCACAGAAGAGCCTACCAGCACAGGGTAAAAATGGCAGTAGAGATTATGTGAGTACCTGTAGTTCAGGTGTCAGTACTACACAACATTTAATTTGTCTACTGTCTCACCTAAAACTGACATGTTGGCCATTTTTATTCAGGATTAAAGACGCTCTCTTAAAAGCAGATCAGGATCCACACTTCCAAATTAAATCCTCAGAAGGGAAGACGTGCTCTCTCTCCGCAGCTAAAAAGCACAAGGAGGCATACACCAAGCTGACAGGTAGAGGATTTGTGTGTGGTGTTTAAAATTAACTACTGATTTAACTTTTAAAACATCTGAAGTTGTCTATACATGTATTTTATTTGTTATGTTTGCTCTGTAGATGAAGTGATTGAACAAATACTCCACCATGATGCTTGTGCTTGTTCAAATGAATCCACCTCTTCCTCTCTGGAGGAGGCAGCACAGATTATACAGAGGATAATGTGTCGAGATTTGTACCAGCTTGTGGGTGAAATAAAGGTCTGCAGTTAGATTTTCATGTGTTTGTATTACAAGTTCACTATTGACAGCTGAAGATGTTTTCTTATCTACAATTTCTAAACCTGACATTATGAATATGCAGTCATGGCCAAAAGTTTTGACAATAGAACAAGTTTTTCATGTGTATGGCTGCAAAAAACGTTTAGCAAAAATAAATCTTTGTTGCTAATGTTGCTTGACGAAAGGGATTTCAATACATAGTCTTTAATAGTTATTCAGTAAACCTCTCTTATTAGCCCAGTTTAATCTCCATGTTTATTCCCTGTTGTTGTTAATAAAATCAACCTAATATAAAAGCTGGTGTCAGCACGTGATATGTGACTGGCTTTTCTGACATTGCCTTTACACACATGCCCTAACAGGAGCTAGACAGGTATACACTACTACTACTATTTTTTTTTGTGTGTGAACTAAAACACCAAGCTGTAGATTTAAATATTTTAAAGTCTTGGAAGACCTAAGAAAGTCTTGAATTTAGGAATCTAAGAAAAGTCCAATTTCAAACAGAAAAAAATTGAAAATTGAGAAACACATGGAAGGAGTGTAATGTGAAGGTTCTCTTACTGTTACCGATAATGAACAAATCTCTGTCTTCTCACTCCAATTTTTCTGACTTTCTCAGCTCAAGAAAAAAGACCAAGAGAAAGCAGAGGTAAGAATGAGAACTCATCGTAAAACAAGATTAACAAATCTATAACGATAAAGGCTCAGATTCTCTCTTCCATACTTCAGGACGTGACTAAACGTTTAAAAACAGAACTGACTAAAGTCATTCCTAAGGATGGAAAACAGGATGAAAACGACAACTTTGAAGTTAAAGTGAGTTTTTAATTTAATTGCCTTCAATAAGTCTTTTCTTAATATCTTGGATTTTGTTAATAATCATTTGATTAAAAAGGCATTGCAAACCTCCAATGAGCCATTATTTACATGTGAATATAAACACCAGCTTCTCTGTCACACTTCTCTTTTAGGTTGCCAAATTTGACTATGGAAAGAAAAATGAAGACCCGATCAGTAACTATACATATTTCTACAGCAAGTTTAACCCTACCATTGGATTCAAGATCAAGCCAGAAGAGGTCAGAATCACAGTGCATATATAGGGAAACTTTCTGCTGCATATTTTGTCATTTTTATGTCACTGTCCTTGTTGTCAGGTATCCAGTCTTCTCCCAGAATGCTTTTCTGAGAAGCATATTAGAGTTTACTGGAAGAGACGTAATGATAAGCATCTGGAAGATGCAAAGAAGTGCTTCGAGGCTGTGAAAAAGGTATTACTATTCTATTTAATGGCAGTGGTGTTACTACATCAGCAGCAATGTGGTGGGAAGTTAAGCATGCAAGCTGCAGTTAAAAACTCTGTATCTTGTCAGAGTGCTGATTACGAATTACAGATTTATAACTTTGCCTTCTTGCTTGTACTAATGAACTTTATATAAATACAGGAGGTGGAGGAGAATTAGAGTGACGTCAAAAAAGCAACACCAGGAGATGCCCAGTGAATATGAAGATGTTAAACATTCAGACACTAAGTTTTGGCAATACTGCAGAGATTCTGAAACAGGAATTTAAATCATAAAACTTAAGTACTTTGTCTATTTTACAATATCTTGTTTTTGCTTTTTGTTTTTTTATTTTACCTAAGTGGTTTAGTTTGGAAACTAAATATAACCAATATATTTACATACTGAATGATTTCTAAATCTTCCACATCTCTAGCTGACATGGTTTTGTGGTTAGCAAGGCTTTTTTCACTTTCTGCAATATGTATCAATGTGAAGTAAGAACCTAAAATCTAAAACAAGTCATGTATTGAATAAACTATATATAACGCAATTTTCACTGTTATATTATACCATATAGCTCAGCTCAATATATGGTTAAGACAAGCACTGGGTACTCTTGTGAGTTTTGACTGTGTGAAAATTTATTCTTTATTATGTAATGGGTCTCTAAATGAAAACCTACCAAAAGTTAATTAAAACTTTTAGCTGTTTTACTGTTTAGATGTGTTTGTTGATTTCTGGCCTATTCAAAATAAAGCTCCTTTTCTCTTTCTGTTGTATCATTTTGAAGTTACACCAAAGGAACAAATTATGATACCAATGCTATATTTATAAAAGTATATACTGACTTCCCATACGATGGAGAGTTCAGGAGAGTTTTCTCCAAGCATGACATCCCGGTGCATTTCAGACCCAGCAACACACTCAGACAAAAACTGGTTCACCCGAAAGACAAAACTCCAAAACACAAACTTAACAACGTGGTGTATGCGGTACAGTGTAGCGAGGAATGCCCAGACCTCTACATCGGAGAGACCAAACAGCCACTTCACAAGCGCATGGCACAACATAGAAGAGCCACCTCCACAGGACAAGACTCAGCAGTCCACCTGCATCTTAAGGATAAAGGTCACTCTTTCGAGGATGCCAGTGTTCACATATTGGACAAAGAGGACAGATGGTTTGAAAGAGGAGTGAACGAAGCCATCGATGTCCACTGTGAGCAACCATCTTTGAACAGAGGCGGTGGTTTACGACACCAACTGTCTGCCATCTATAATCCAGTTTTGAGTTCCCTCCCCAGACGCCTTAACGCCCACTCACATCCTGGGCCATGTGACCTCAGGAAATTGCATGACAAGGTGGGGCCTGGTTTCACAATGAGCTCACCAGAAACCCTGGCTGATTGGGACCCACACCCGTTTTCACACCTTGGCTCAGGTGATTAGAGGATCATCAGGGGGTCCTTTTGTCCCTCTTTGGGGAGATACTCCCACTGGGTTCAAATCTGGGACTCTCGGCCATTTGACCTTAGAACTGAAGAAGCTTCTCGGATGAGAGGTGAAACATCTTCAAGCAACTTAAAGAAGTCCAGACGCTTTTCTTTGCAAACTCCTTTGACTATCAGGCTAGAAATACACCAACTATTCTTAACAGCTACATATTCAACTAAGTGTTTTAACAGAGTCTACAATGTGTCTCATCCTGGACTGTGGTGCTGACACTCACCAGTCCCCGGCCCCCTTCCTTCCGCTTAGCGTACAGCCTCAGGGTGCTGGATTTGGGGTGAAACCTCCATGCACAATATATATATATATATATATATTTCACTTATTGTGTTTACCAACATCAAGAAGTCACAAGTAAAGAAACACCACACCATGGTGCATGTTTAAAAAAGTAAAGTTTATTGATCAAAATTTATTAAACAAATAAACAAAAAATCCCCCCCCACATGTTCAAAGCAACAGAACGGTGGCAAACAGAACTCCACTTTGTAGAGTGGGCAATCATAATGAAGCAGTTCGTTTTATTTTGTAGATTGAAGCTGCTCTTCATGTTTTTGGCCACCAGATGTCACCAGAGAGGACTGTGCTGAAAAGCTTCTAGTAATGAACCCTTTTTCAATATAAGCTTCAGAAAGCTTCATTTGGCCATCACTAATTCAGCTTGTCCTA
This sequence comes from Oreochromis aureus, assembly GCF_013358895.1. Lineage (NCBI taxonomy): Eukaryota > Metazoa > Chordata > Actinopteri > Cichliformes > Cichlidae > Oreochromis > Oreochromis aureus. The sequence continues at coordinate 17,425,801 of NC_052961.1, read as the reverse complement.
GGTCACGGTTTCCTTCCACATATAGCTTTGCAAAAATGGCAAAATTTGCATAAAAAGCACTTGCAGCAACAGAAACACGCTTTGCTGATCCGATCAGCTGTTCATAACACTTCCTACGTCAGCGCGAACTATCGCCATTACCTGCCAGAAACCGGAAGTGACGTCACGTTCGCGGACAACGTAGTTGTGTGTGTGTTTTTTTTTTTTTAACCTTTAGGGCTTATAAGCCTATACTGGTGTTTTTAAAAGTCATGTTTGACTTTATGCTTTTCTGTATCATTTCTGAGATGCTTAGAACTCAAATTGCACTGCTGGAAATAGTTTATTTTGATGCACATGCTGTTATTTTTGCAAATTTGCATTATAATATTTATTTTCGTTTTTCCTGCAGCACATAAAAATTGGTGTATCTCAAAAATAAAACTATGAAGACACTCAAAATACATTTCCTGTGGTGAGAAACTATTTTGTGCAATTTTTTTGTATTTACAATTTTGAGCGATGAACCTCTTAAATTTCTCTAACTACAAATATATGTAAAAAAACCAAAACCGATTTTCAATTTTTTTGTAGTTTATTGCACTTTTCTGCAATTTATGTAGTTAGTATGCACTTAATGCATACATATTATTAAAGGTTGGGCTATAACGGTTTATTGATGTATAGCAACTTGAAATGCTCCCAAAAATGGCACTAAGCATTTAAAAATATAAAGATAAGCTCTGGCGGACTTGGTTCTTGAGGAGCTGGAACCAAAAGGCCACCTACTGATTTTAAAATACACAATAAATATTCATTAAATAATTAAACTTGTCTGTGCAAATGTTTTTCGTGTGCAAATCTATGTTCAAGGTGCAATGCTAACTAAAGTGCTGGATAATGTGCTTTTAATAAGGTGCAAATGGTGCTCTTAGCGTGCTATAAAAGTTATAATGTACAAGATCATAATAAGCAAGTCCTCTTCCTTACAACCCCATAAAAGATTTACAACACTTAAGTTTGACCAGCTGCTGCCTGATAAGACCATCAAAATCACCTGTCTCTGTCTCTGTAATTCAGCACAATAAAATTTTCAGTTTCAGTTCTTACATGATGTAGCTGCCCTGTTCTGTTTACTGCTTCTGACTGACAGCTGGGATACAGATGACAGAAGCCATTTTAGCTTGCTAGTTAACACATGGTAATGTCAAAATATCCCCAACTTGCTTTGGCTCTGATGGAGGGGGACGTATCTCTCCCTCTCCCTCAACTTATCTTTCCTGCTTGGCTTCTCATGTCCTTGTCTAGTCTCGTGCAACTTTAACCTTCAGAGAGTCTCTCAGTCTTGTTCTCTAAAACCTAAACAATATGGATTCGATCAACTGGTCCCTCAACGTAATTGAAACCCTTTTCTCAACTAGAAGCCTGGGTTCAGAAGAGCCCGATTGTCCAGGAGGGACATTTCCTGTAGGATACATGATGGATGGGCGGCAGAAGTGGCGCGTCGTTTGCCTGGCGGGACTGTCGATTGAGGACATAGAAGATTTATACCTATTCGGACCATGAATATTCGAACAGGGTTCTTGCTGATCTTGTATTTAGACCTAGACCGGCTGTAAAATTAGAAGCAGCCCGTTCGCACTAAACAAAAACATAATTTCTCTTATGTGGATAGCCACCATCAAGGCTGACTGACTGAGAACAACAACTAATTCTTCTCCTTGATAATGAGACTGTTATGGCTCTCTGTGCCCATATCCTTCCAAGGCCACCTGTGTCAGCTCTCGCTTAATTGGGTGGAAGGACACTCTCTTAAGCTGAACACAGGACACACATACACGTATGTACACTGACACAGATATGCACTCACCCGCCTCCCCATTCCAAACACCTCTGATGCTTGCCCCACCCAATGCAGGTGGCGGGTTGACTGGGCCAGCGCAGTGATGCCGCAGGACTGGATGCTGCTGTCTACACCGGCTCACTCCAACCCCATTACCCACCCCTGTTGCTTGTCATGTGTTTTTCATGGTGTTGCAATGTGAAAATTCATGTACTTTTTGTGCTGAGGAGTTTTTTCTTTTCTTTTCTCACACTGATCCCCTATCAGGAGCTCAGTCTGAGTAGAGTTCTCTTTTTTCCTCCTCAACTCCCCTATTGTGTTGTACCTGTCACTGTTTTTCTTAAATGGAACCTGTTCTGACCTGTCTCCCCAATGTGATGTCTATGTAATGTATATACGGTTACAAGGGGTCTAATTTCGCTGCATGCTACTGCAAGTGACTAATAAACAGCTTCATCATTCAATCAATATCCTTTCCTTTTATCCAAAGTAGAAAGGCTGCAAAAGATTGTGACCTTAAATCAGATACCAATTGCACAGTTACTTTACACTGCCTTTTTTTTAATGTTCTGGGTGATGGTTAAGAACCAATCAGCTAAGTAAAGAGAAACGACAGTCCATCATTACTTGTGTCACAGTGCAGTTGCAAAAACCATTAAGCACTACGATGAAACTGGTTCATCAACTGTTCAGAAGAGACTGTACAAATCAGGCCTTTATGGTCAAATAGCTGCTAAGAAACCACTACTAAAGAAAAGCAACAAGCAGCACTGTTGGGGATTAATTCAAAATTGAAGTCGCACTGATAGTATGATAGTAAAAAATAATTCTGAATCTTTGTTTATAAAAATGTGAATAGATTGTGTGGACAGCAGTATAACAGCACTGATGTCATGATTGATGGCAGGTGTGCAAACAGGTAGCTTTATCCAACAAAGCAAGATATGATATTATCAATTTATTTGTAAAACTGCAAAAAGTCACAAAATGTACTGCACGACATCAGAATTTAAAAATAGTGTCATCATTTTTAGTGCTACAGAAAGAAAAATGCTGAATCATTCAACAGTTTACCAAACTTTAAATAACTTAACTACAATTAAATTGAATGAAATCTAAGATTACCTTGTTACTTCCTGTGGTGTTATTAGGGTTCTTTTGTTATGGCGTGGTTAGTCAGAAGGCGTGAATCAGGTCCAGCTCTACTTACTGGAGACTCTTTCTTGGATGTCTGCCACTGTGATGTTTACTGGGTCTTATTCAGTGAGGTTGCTGTGGCCTTCTCTTAGATCCATTGAATATTGCTGTTATGTGTTTCCTCCTTTTCCCATATGCTTTTCCAGAATTGCAAGCCTTGGTGGGGTCGTTCTCATATTGAGTACACCTTGGATCATTCAGTGGAAAACATCTAGTTTATTCTCCTGATGGTGTATTTCTATGGTTATTCCTTCTAGAAACCTGATCGCTAACCTAGCTAGATGACAGAAACCAGGTTTAGGTAATACTAGTTAATGTGTTTTATTAACATTAGTTGATATTCTGGGTGATGAAAAATCTCCTGAATCTGTTGGAATAAAAAACATCAGAATATATTTTTCATACATACTTGAATTATATGCGCCTAGCACAGCCAATCCATTAACCAGGAAAAAACAAGAACAAAAACAAAATGCTTCCAAGAGTAATTTCTTTTCGGGCATAGGACCAACAGGACCAAATCGAGTTGCTGAACAGTCCTCAGCTCTCTATGGAAGCCTGTTTCCGCCACTAAAAAAAAAAAAGTATCCATAACTTATCTTTCTCGAAATTTAGAGTTAGCTCTGCCAATCTGTAATCCATGTGAATGACATCATTTTCTTGTTACCCAGAAGGATATGGCGGAGAGGAATGCGCACTCAAAACCGGATCACAACAAATTGGCGCTTTCGAGAGTATGTTTGCTAATAGTAACGCCATGTGATTCAGCCAATAACACAAGGATTTCATGATTTGTGTAGCCACGCTGTGCATTCATGACTGGCTGTAATACTGGTAGCTTAGCTGTAGGATTTGTAGCTGAGGGCTTCAGCTCCCAGGTAACAAGGAAATTACATCATTCAGGTAGATTACTGATCGGCAGCGCTAACTCTTAATTTTGAGTTACTTTTCTCAAAATTTTGGATTAATAAATCAAAATTTCGAGTTAATAAGTTGAAATTTCAAGAAAGATAGGATACCTTTTTTTTTTTTTAGTGGCGGAAACGGGCTTCCATAGCTCCCGCTTCCTCCATAGCAGTAAATACAGTATTTGTCTGTGATGTGAGCCTTCAGGTGACCCTTTGCTTTCAGCCGTGACTTGTATCAAAGTACTGTTTAAAGTGTTGTCACAGGGATGCAGTTTTTCATAGTTTTATCTTAAGCATATCTCAGCTGCTTTTAAAATGGGATTCGGTGTGTCTCATCACCGGAAAGGTTATCCTGTTAACCCGGCCCTGAAGATGCACATTTCCTCATCAATCTCATCATCTCTTCAGCTTCTTTACTCCTCTAGTCTTTGTGTCTTGCATACAAAAATATTGATTAACAGCTCCATTTTATACTTGAAATTTCCAAAAATGAATACATCTAATATTTGACAGCCTCCAGTTCACTGACTGCATATTGGCATTTTCCTCTGTGAATGAGAGGTTAACTACCCTATAGCTTGGTGTTGGTTTTCTAATAGGAGAATTTACCGCACACATGTTCACTGCATCTTTACTTTGTGAGTGAGTTAGTGTTGGAATTTCTGCATTTGATTTTGTTATTTTCTTAATTTTTCTTATTTTGTCTTTTGTTAAATTTTAGATTTGATATGTTGTCAACCATTGTTAAAAAAAAACTTGTTCCTACTTTTAAAAAGCAGAGTACCAAAAAGATGAATTTATGGTTCCTGCAGTGAACAAATCATCTTTGTTTTTTTCAACTTTATTATGAAACAAAATCAACTTTAAACAATTGGCCATTATAAGACAAATAAGTCACAGTCAACAGAAACAGTATTGCAACAATTCACAAAGTCTTCACATTTAGCAAGAATATGAATTTATACAAAACACTGTACAAAAAATTGAATATGTTAATTCCACACATCATAGAAAAATGCATAATTTTTCTTTTTGGTACAGCTTCTGGATACACAGAGTTGTGGATCCAGACTCTCTCACCACTTCCCTTAATGATTTTTGAATGTTGGCTAAAAAGAGATAAAACTTAACTTAAAGAAGTCCAGACGCTTTTCTTTCCAAGCTCCTTAGACTACGATGACCTGGATGACTGAGAACCTTCACAGACAATGGACACTATAAAATGACTATTGACTATTTACCTCAATTAAAAATAATCTTAGAATGGATTGGAGTGGATTTGTACAAAATCAAATGGCTGGTAACGAACAGATGCAAGGCCATTGATGCTTAAACCCTTTTCCAATAAAGATGATGTATGTTGTATCACAAGAGAAAAGTATAGAGTTCTTAAAGTTGAATTATTTACATTTTTAGCCTTAACATTTTTTAATCATTGTGCTTTAAATCAGGAAAGCTGACTCAAAACTTTCCTGACTTAAAATTCTTGCTGATGCTAAAGCAAACAATAGGAAAGGTTTGATGAAAAGTGCCTTTAAGTCAACAGAGTCTGAATCCACAAGGCAGCTCTGAGAGTGATCCCACAGCTGAGGATTATTTTGGGATTGGTTTTCCACTACCTGTAGAGTGAAATTACTCCGGAGAGTATAATCTGTTGGACTTTGCACCAGGAGAGTATGTCATATGTAATGACAGGAGGTGCCAGCTGCTCCACATAAAGAGGCTAAGAGCCAGCCTGACATTTTAGATACACCACCATTGTTGTATAGGCTGTCCTCACCAAGCTAAAATTGCCAACAGTGTTTGCAGTGCAACATTATTGGTTCTAAATAATGGTTTTCAAGTCATTTTTTGCTGAACCTTTTGTTCAGGTCTGTTAAAATATGATAAAGGCAACTGAATTTGTAACCCAGCCAATGGGCACTGATGCGTTCTAGATATATTTATCCCAGAAAAATGAGGACCTTTTACTACTTTTCCAAATCTACTTTGAGTCCTGAGACTTGGGTGTTTGATGTTATTTTTTTGGCCTTAAGCTTTCCACTTTCCTTCCTAATAAATTCACAGTTATTTCTAGTAACATAATTAGGAATACTTTATTGAAAATAAATAATGATCCTACACACAGGTTTCACAGCAGTGATGTGAAAATGTGAAGGTGTGTAATCGGGAGGAGAGAAAGCACCACATCCATAAACAGAGAGACAGAAAAACAGAGTGAGAGCAAAGGGTGGAGGAGAATCATAAAGCACTAAACAAATATATCTGTATAAAGCGAGAGGAACTTGCAGTACATAGCAATCAGAACTTGATGTTGCTGACAGAGACATCCTTCTTGTGCAGACTGAAGTTTAATCGCCATGGCCAAGGTAATTAAAACAGACTTTACAATATTACATTTTAGGTTTTTAAATGGCAGTTTTGGTGTGTGATGATGTCTGAAAATTGTTGGTCTTATACCTTATACCTGATTAGAAGTGCTCAGTGTAAGCATCATTATTATCTGTGACCTGCAATAAACAGTGATGATGTTTTTATTTTAATTTAAAAAAAAATAAATCCATAGTCAATCTTAAATAAGATCCCTAAAAAGTTATTACTAGTCATTACTATGTCAGCACATCTATGCATACACTGAATGTTGTTTTGTGTTGAAGAAAGATTGTCATTTGTATTGACTTTTTAATGCACAAGAGTCCAAAGGTCTCTTGGCTTCCATCTGATTAGTGTCAGTTTCGTTTCGTGTTTAGAGGAAGGCCAATAACACTGAGGTTTATATACTCAAATGTATCCCTGCAGTTAAATTGGCTGTCCAAGCACATGTTTAAATACCTTCCAGTAAAAATGAGTCTGCACTGCACTTGCTCCATTTTTGAACCAAAATGGTTTTGAAACATTTGTAACTTCATCCTAAAATTTAAACTACTTTGTACCTGAACTGTCCATCCTCAAGATGTTTGTCTACAAGCTTGCAAATAGTGAGCATATAAAAAGTTTTCTTTTTTCACTGAATAGCCGTTTTTATATTGGGCTATATTTGATTAGGCCAAACTAATCTAGTGGTTACTATTCTGTCCTTGCAGTGAGTTCTCATTTTCAAAGTTCATTGTTTCTGCTTCAAAGCAGAAGTGGGCTCATAATTATCTAATAAATAAGTTAAAATGTCCTTACCTCACCTACAAAAGAAGTGCACACTCAAACCTTTCACTGGATTCATGAAGCATGTGCAGTGACCAGTTTTGCTCACAATAACTGCATAAGGGGAGACAATCCGGTCTCAAGAAACAGAGGAGCGTCATGTCATGATGCTGTCACCACAGTTGCTACTGTTTTTTGATTTTATTTCAGTAAAGGCGATACATACTATTTATGATATTGTAAAAGTGAGTGGGATTTTTTGTTTTTTATGTCTTGATTGGCTGCATCAGTCTTGTGTTGTGGCTCCCTGTGGTGTTCTGAAAGGGAAAATCCTAGAAATATATGTGTAATGATGTCACAGCAAAAATAACAGAGTAGGTGGGGTCATATCTACCAACTGTCTTCACCATGACATTAGTGTAAACTAGCTACTGATCAAGAGGCACAGTGTCAGTTTGGAACCAAAAGGCATTGACAGTGAAGGTATTTTAGTGGTTGACTTTATCAGACATGTATTTGTAGGAGCTTCCATTAAAGCGCAATTTCAGGTATAGTTTGTAATAATGCAGCTCTTGCCTCTGGATAGGACTACCTGATACCCCCATGTTGGTGTTCTTCCTATATCATCATAATAACGCTGGTCCAGGATCGTGCCTTTCTGGATAACCCATGCCCTCTAGAGGACTAAGTCTGCATATCTCCCACAACATGCTAGAATGGCAATTAATAACATCTAGCCCACAAAATACAGTTTTTGTTTTAGTTGTGAATGTGATGCTATTCCTTCATTAGTTTGTTTGAAGTCCTAAATAGATGAAATAAAATACGTACTTCCCCTAATTCTCCTAAGCATTGTACTAATTTACCATTTCATACCATAAAATAGTCACACAGTGGGCCCATGTATTCAGAACCATTTATTGCAAAGTTGGTTTAACAGTATTGCCAAAATGTTGAAGGTTGCTTTGTTCCATGTCGCCACCATTTGGAGGTACAGACTGTGGATAGGAAATAGTAAATTCCAAACCTCTTTACTGTAGGGAGGAATTGGGCTCTTACCAAGCAGTAAGAAACAGAGGGGAGTTTGTCAATCTTTTGTTTAAATAGTCTTTTAGTCATTGTGAATAAACTTCTGTATTTGTGATTTTTGTGTAGAAGCCTCAGAAGTGACAAATAGAATATCGTTGTCATATTTTGGTTATGAGTATCGAGTATAAACTAATTAATTAATGCTTGTATGGTTTGTTCTTAGGGGAGGGGCTTAAGCTTTATGAGCCTGAGTTAATTCTCCTGAGGGTGGAGTTCAAGGTGGTTCTGTGAGAATAAAGGCTTGCTGGAATTATCTTTAGTTGATTTATAAGTTTCCTTCATTTTTTTAACAGTGTAAGTTTGTTTGTACAAATTTCTTTTTGGTTGTTCATACCACCAACCTGTGCACCCTGACTATCAGTATTTCTTTTTTTTTGTAAACAAATTGTACCCTCTGGCTCCACCGCATCTGTGGCCCCCTTACTGTGCCCTCTGGATAATTTTTGTTCCACTTGAGTCTCAGTCCTAAAGAGTTGACACAGTGACAGGAATTTTTAATATGTTGCTTTTATATCAAAACCACATTTATTTTTCTTCAGTGTCCCCTAATTTATCTGCTCATGATGCTTTCAGAAAAAAAAAACATGCATAAAACCTTTACTTTCACATTACCCACAGTAATATTATTATTTAAGACATTGTTGCCTCACTGGGAGGGTGTGCTTGTTTTTAAGGCACTAATTTGTGCTACTTGATAGTAATAATTATTGAGATAAACTGAATAGCTACATCTCAGTATAGAAATTAGTGCACTGTCAGTAGAACAGCAACGAGCAACTTAAAGAAGTCCAGACGCTTTTCTTTCCAAGCTCCTTAGACCAGCAAAGAACTTTCCACTCCCGTGGTTACATATTTACAAATGTATCATCAGGCTAATTTGCCCCCCAAAATACTGGCACTGTGCCTCTTTAGTAAAATCCAACAGAGTGACTGACCCTGGTGCAGAGTGCTAGTCCATCTAGTTCTAAATATCACCAAGACAGCTTTGACCAATTGTTTTGTCTTTATTGGTTTCTTGTATCAAATATGCTTAAAGTGTCTGATTGGTAGCACCAGTGGCTGAAGATGTTAAATGTTACATTTTCTTCAAATTTAATTCCTTACAGGGGCGATCCTAGCCTGTTTGGTGCCCTTGGGCGAACACTCCCTCTGGCGCCCCCCCCCATAAAACATATTAAGGATTGTACAATAACATATTTTATCGTAAAACCTGTTGTCGGAACCATACTGAATTTAACCAGATAAACACACACACACACACACACACACACACACACACACACACACACACACACACACATATATATGAAGAGAGAGAGTATGCATAGTATGCAAACAGCTAACAAACAGCTATTATAATATGGTCCAGTGTAGAAGGTTCAATGTGACTGATGGACTTACTGTGTAGATATGGGGGGGCTTGTTCTAAGCTGACAAATATACAACTGTACTGTACAACTGTACTGAAAGCAATATTCTTTTCTGAATATACAGCGCACTAAATCCTATACACAGGTATTGCAGCAGTGATGCAAGCACCACACCCATAGATACACATTCACAAACAGAAAGTCAGAAAACACAGGGGCGGAGATTAAACACCAAATACATCTTATTGTAAGGAGGAGAGCTTGAAGTGCATAGCTGCCAAGAGATGTATTCTAAGACACTTCTTCAGCTGAGAGTCAGAGAGGAGAAACACACACTGCAGTTAGTTACTTGCAAGCAAGGGCAGTCACAGCACTCGCACAGAAGTGCGGGCTCTGCCACTGCCCTGGTCTTTATTTATACATCATTGGGTGTGTGTGTGTGTGTGTGTGTGTGTGTGTGTGTGTGACCCCATAAAGACTTCGCTAAACATGCTGGTCTAGAAGTCCAACAGTTCATCTAAACAAAAGGCACTTAGCTAAAAACAGACATAGATACGTTTATCCTATCATAAAACAATAAGAGAAGGTATGCCCTTTTCACATGCTTGGAGGATGTGGGTGTGAATGCCAGAACACTCTGGAATGCCCCTGCACCCCTCTAAAGATCACACACTCTATCACTACACAATCGATTATACACCTCTAAGCATATATGGAAACTTGTATCATTAAAAGATTATACTGACTACTAAGTACAATTTCCATTGACAATAGCAGTCAGTACTTGACATCAGTAACAGAGACATCATTTTTGTGCAAACTGAAGTTCATTGCCATGGCCAAGGTAATTAACACACACTTAACACTATTACATATGAGATACTTCAATTATCACAGGTGATTATGTATTAAAATGGTTGGTCTTATGAGTATAACATGTTATCAATATACAATATCACTATATCATGTTAATTCCACACATCATAGAAAATTGCATAATTGTTCTTTTTGGTACAGCTTCTGGACACACATAGTTGTGGATCCACACTCTCACCACCTTCCTTAACGGTTTATTACTGTAGTTCATTGGTTAAAAAGAGATCAAACACAGCCGACTGATGGCATTGGTTGCTTCAGATCTTCTAGGCTCCAGACATGAAATTGTATCTTGAAGTGAATTCCTTTTACAGAAAATCCGAGTGACATCTTCAAATAACATGCTAACATAATCTGGTGCTGAAGAGACACAGACTCCCCACATTCTAATTTTTTAAGTATTGTTTTGTTTTCTCTGAAACACCTAAATACTGAGTATGTAAAAGGAAATGTTATGTAGCTGACTCGACCCTGAAGATGCACATTTTCTGATCATCTCTGCTTCTCTGTTTCTGAATATAGAACATTCATTGATAGTGACAATTTGAAGGGATTTCTAAACTAAAATTCTACTAATATTTTAACTGTAATTGAACATTGGCCCCAATTTTTATCAAAAAACTGACAGCTGGATTTATTGATTTGATGACAACTACAAAGACACCGGACACTAAAAAAATGTAAATAAAATGTGCAATAATTTCCAAGCCTTTTATTTTATTCACAATATAAAATATGTCAAGTGTTTAAAATAACAATTAAAAAAAGGTAACTTTTAATTTGATGGCAGCAACATGTCTCAAAAAACCTTTGAGAGCGCCATGTTTACTACTGTGTAGTCTTTCGTCTAACAGCAGGCCGTTTTCTAGGCTTTTTCTTGACACTGAGTGTGATATTGTACACCAAAACCTGCTGCCTTGCCACTGCCTATCAAAATCATGCCCAGAAAAAAAAAACGGCAAACCAACTGCACAATAATTTAAACTTTACATGAGAACAGAAAAATGACCACAGTGGCACCACAAGGAAAACCCTGAACGTTTACCTCGATTATGAATAATCTTAAACCTTAATTTTAGAATAAACCAAAATGTAGTGTATTTAATTTAAAAACTGCCAATAGGAAGCAAAACATCAGAATGCTGTTTCAAAGAACAAGGAAAATTATTGAACGACCACACACACACACACACACACACACACACACACACACACACACACACACACACACACACACACTGTTACTACACTACACTCAGACAGCAGCAAAATAAAATTAAACTGAATCACTGAAAATGAGCCAGGTCAGTGAATTTTGTTAACTCAAACTCAGAACAGCTCAAAACCTGGGTGGTTTTCACAATAGAGAGGGAGGTCTGGGCTTCTCTGCTTGGGCTGCTGCCCCCGCGACTTGGCCCTGGATAAGCGGAAGAATGGATGGATGGACCTTTACTGCTTAGATAAAGAAGACAGGTTCATGCCCTAGGAATATGTAAACTCATTCTCTAGCTCTAGCCTTCTTCCATAACACAGAATATTTTTATGTTATGTTTGTATGCAATGGGAGCCTTCAGGTGGCCCCTTCCCTTAAAATCATCCACATCTTGATCCTGTAACACTCTACTGTAAACACTGAGTATTTTACAATATATCATTTTGGAGCTATTGTTGTATCAAAAACATTTGTGCATGTACGTGTGTGTGTGTGTGTGTGTGTGTGTGTGTTTTAGCCATTTCTGGGTCCAAAACCTCTTCAGTTCCCAAACTCAAGCAAACACTGCGGCATCACTGAGAGTTAAAAAGAGAGTCAAATACACTAGGTAGACATATCTAAATGTATATTGGATTTTGCTAAATATCCTGGGCACCACCCTGTTTCTGTTGCAGCTGTTCATTAAATCTCTTCAATCTTGCAGCCTCCGTTTATGATGGGTCGTTACAAATGGCTTGTTAAGGTGCTGTCAGTGGGTGCGGAGTGTAAGGGTGAGGACCCAAATGCAGAACCAAAGAAGCCAACTTCAACAAAACGTGAGTCTTTTCTGTTCATATGGTTATGAACAGAAAGCCTACAATTACAGAGTCTTGAAAGCAACTAACCAATAACTAACCAACTTTTTTCACAATGGCTGTGGTGCTAAGAGTCCAGCTCAGGTCTGATGTAACCTGCAAGTAGTTTTGTACTTGTGAGATAAACGCAGACGTTACCAGACAGCGCCACATTATTTCACAGGACATGAAAGCAAGCATGTTAGCGTTTGTTGTTAGACATGAGTACAAGAAATTTTTTTTATAAACTACTTGTCATAACAGATAATCAGTACTGATTCTTTTCCCCTTTGGTACCCAGAACAAAACACCACTGCTGATAATGAGGCGAAGTAAGTATCTAATGATAAACCAAGTTGCATTTTCCACCAGTTTGTTAAGTATTTTTCTGTTATGCTTTCTTCTTGGTTTTTACTCTTTAGAAACAACATTCCTAAGAAGCCACGCTTCTACATTGAAGAACACAAGGTGAGACACTTTGTATTTTCAAATCTTTTGTTTCTGTCTTTCCCGGACCTGGGCCTGCTGAAGGTTGCCAGGGATTGGCAGATGCAAGCGGACTTAGATCAGAGGCTCTGCGACCACACTTTGTCCTTTGGTCTAACTCCCTTAAACTTGCGTATGTCATTGAGCTGACGGTACCACGGGAGGAAGCAGTTGAGGAAGCATTTGAGCGTAAGAAGATGCGATATGTCAACTTGGCAGCTAAGGCAGAGGACAGAGGCTGGAAGATCAAGGTGCGCCTGGTGGAAGTGGAGTGCAGGGGCTTTGTTGCCAGTACAACAGCAAAACTGCTTAGAGAGATTGGGATCAGAGGACAGGCACAACGGCAGGCTATAAGAGAATTGGCTAACACTGCTCAGAGGACCAGTCACTGGCTATGCCTAAAAAGGGCTGACATCACTTGGGCAGGTAAGGCAGTCAGCTAACCGCGATACACATGCCAAGGATTGATCGACTCGTGGCGGGCCTGCCTCAACAGGGGGTGTCAAAAGGGTAAAACATAACATTAGAAGTTTTGCTGGTTGACTGATACAGCTGCCTCAGGGTCTCCTGGGGACTATGCAGTTAACCTCATGGTAGTGAAACTAAAAGGAGGAATAGAGGATGTACTTCCTGAGACAACTGGGGAAGTACAGTCTTCCACAGGAGCTGCTGATCCAGTTCTACACTGCAGTCATTGAGTCTGTCCTGTGCTCCTCCATCACAGTCTGGTATGGTGCAGCCACTAAACAGGACAGGCGCAGACTGCAGCGGACTGTACAAGCGCCCGCCTGCCCTCCATCCAGGACCTGCACCTCTCAAGAACCAGGAAACGGGCAGGGAAAATCATCACAGACCCCTCACACCCTGGACACAGACTTTTTGACCTGCTGCCCTCTGGCAGACGGTATAGAAGCCTGCAGACCAGGACCACCCAACACAGGAACAGTTTCTTTCCTCTCGCCATCTCCCTCCTAAACAGTTGAACAGTCACAATGCTCCCACTGCCAGACTGCAACTGCACCTTATGTACATTCTGTGGTATTCATTCCACTTCATTTCATTTCTGTCATCCTGTATTTTATGTATAGATTTAGATTGTAGATTTACATTGGTTATTTATGGTTGGTTTACACAGCTTGTGTATGTTTGTGTATGTATGTGTATCTGTATATATCCACACGTGTGTGTGTGTGTGTCTGTGTGGGGGTGAATTGTGTTGCTTACATTGTTGAGATGTACATTGCTGTGCTTGAGAGTCACCATCTACCAGAACCAAACAGGACCCCATCAACATTTTACAGCTAAGGGGTAAAAAAGAAAGAAGAAAACTGAAAACCACACTGGAAGCTTCAGATCAAGCAATAGTCTCTGGGGAAGCCCAAGTATAAACAAAAGATTTTAAGTGGAACAAGACAGAATATTATAAAAGATCAAAATATTACCACAGAAGATCAGAAGAGAAAAACATCAGGTACTTATCTTTCATGAAATTAAATCTTGCCCATGTGTCTCTGCCGGTGTCATAAAGGCAAAAGAAAATTTAACTAAGCGTCAGCCACCATGCTTGTTTACCATTGTACCAAATTAAATGTAAAAGAAACAAAAACCCCAAAGCCTGCTACTTGATATTGTGTTAGTTGGACATAGATTGTCTAATTCTTTTGTTGTCTTGTTTTTTTGTCTTCACAAAGGTGTTTAATGATCCCATCCATGGTCACATGGCATTACATCCAGTTCTTGTCAAGATCATAGACACGCCTGAGTTCCAGAGACTACGAAACATCAAGCAACTTGGGGGGATTTATTTTGTTTATCCAGGAGCATCCCACAACCGCTTTGAACACTCGATTGGGTATGTCCACTGGTTTTCACACATGTACACCTATTTGTAATAAAAATCCAAAAGAACGGACAGACTGGGTTATATACTTCACAAAAAAATGAATGGAACACTTTTTTAATCAGAGTACAGCATCAAGTCATTAAAACCTCTACGATATTGATCTGGTTAGTTAAGTAGCAGAGGGGGCTCCTAATCAGTTGAAGCTGCTTTCGTATTAATTACATTAACAACAGGCACAATAGAGGGGCAAAAATGAGACAACCACGAAAACAGGAATGGCTTTACACATGGAGGCCTTTTTCACTAGTTGCATTGGTTAGAGTCACTGTTGCACTCCATATCAGTATATATATCCAGCATGATTTTTTTTTTCCTGTTGAGATCGGATATGTTTTCATTGTTATTTAATTGTTTTGGTTTGTTGTTGTTTTGTTGTTTTGTTTTTTGCAATGTAATAATGTACTAACTGAAAACAATTAAGCCGATGCAAAGACTGTGTGTGTGTCCTACATTTTGCAATAAAGAGTGGCACATTTAGCTGGTGAGCTTGCAAAAGCTCTGAAGATGAAGCAGGAGAAGCAGATCGAGCAGTTGGAGGAATTGAAGAAGTTGAAGCTGCTGATGGAGTTGACGCCGGAGGAGTTGAAGTTGAAGGAGTTGAAGCATGATGATTTGGGGATGTTGAAGAAGTTGGAGAAGTTGGATGATAAGGAGTTGGAGGAGTTGAAAAATTTGAAGACTGAGGAATTTGAGAAGTTAAACAAGTTTAAGAAGTTGAGGCCGGAGGATGTGGAGAAGTTTGAGAAGTTGAGGGAGTTTAAGCCTAATGAATTGGAGAAGTTGAAGGAATCACTCATCAGTGACCGAGATGTCCTCTGTGTGCAGATTGCAGGTCTTTGTCATGACCTAGGTAAGCAATACAAGCATTTTATATATCACAAATATTATATTGCAGATGGCCATCATAGGGTGTGATTAAACATGAAAATAAAATTAAAATATCCCCATGTCAAGTACTATGTTGACCTTGACCACTGATGTGGCTAAAACTAACACATTCTTAAATGAAAGCAGAAGATAAAACCCATGTGTTTAACAGGATGAACATTTAATAGAACGAATTAAGATATACACTCTCCTGTTTACTGCACTGTAATTACATCTATAGAAGTGTCTGTCTATACTAGCCAATGTGCAATGCCTGAAAAGAAGTTATAGAAAATAACCCTATGGTTCATATCATATTTTTATTTTGTCATATGAAGGACACGGGCCCTATTCTCATTTTTATGACGGGATGTTTATGGAAGCAATCAGAGACAAAAAAGGCAAAGAATTCAATGGGAAATGGGAGGTAAGAGTTTGAAGTAATAATGGAAACACATAAAACTTACAAGAATAAATGAATTAAACCACAGTAATCAGTTATCTGAGCTTTAGAGGTAACTGGTTCTAAACTTTGCAGGAATCTGTACTCCGGTGTTATGGTTCCAAGTTTCTGCTTGAGTTGTACTTCCCTTATAATTGTTTTGATTGCCTGCACCTTTATTTAGTTTCTCCTAGCTATCTCTCTTCCTTAATCGCCCTCTGTCTATAAATTCAGAGGTTGCAGGATCACCTGATCCGATGTCATACAGCTAGGCTGCTAGGGGCATCCCATGATATACTGAATGTTTCTTCATCACTCACCTTATTTTCACTGTGTTTATACACCACTCTGCATTTTATCATTACTATTAATCCCTGGCTCTCTTCTAAAGTGTATCTTTTTCCCAGTCTTCCTCCTCCCACCCCAAAACTGGATCCGGCAGATGACCTAGACATGACCTAATCATAAGACCTAGTCATGACCCTTCTACTTTTCTACTGAGACAAGTTTCCTAGGCATGTGAAAAGTAGCCTTGTGCATCTTGACCATGTTTGGCTTCACACACAAAACCTAGGCAGTTTTATCCACAGAAAACATAATCCAAACTAAATATAATTCCCAGCTAATCAGTGAGCACCTCATGTGTATGAGGATGTGCCTGACTCCATTCAAGCCCAGGTTTAAAATCCTGGCAGGAGAATTCACGCACTGAGCAAAAAAGTGAGGGAGTTGATTACATATGGAGAGAAATTTGCCTCAAAAGTGTTGCAATCCATACAATATGATCCACAATCCACACAAAAATATGAAGCAGTACATCCAAATCTACATAAATACTGATCATATACCAGAAAAATACAAGGCAGGAGGATCAACCAGCTGTACTCCACTGAACCATCCAAGACGTACTTTCAGTGGCAGGGGAACAGTATGAGAACAGCACCACCAAGGCTGGAGACGGACAAATACTGGAAGAGCATGGGAGAAGGATGCAACACATAACAGCAATGCTCGGTGGCTACTGGATCTAATGGCAGATCACAGCAACCTCCCTGAACAGGGCCCAGTAACCATCACAGTGGCAGACGTCCAAGAAAGCGTCTCCAGTATGAAGAGCTGGACAGCGCCAGACCCCAACATGGTTCATGCCTACTGGCTAAAGAAGCTGACTGCACTCCATGAGCGTCTGGCAGCACAAATGAACAGGCTGGATGGATGAAGCACACCCAGAATCGCTAACTGAAGGCCAGTTACTCCTGATCCCAAAGGACCCCCAAAAGGAACCAGTCCCATCCAACTACATGCCAATAACCTGCCTCAGTACCAAAAGGAAGCTCCCGCCAGGCATCGTTGCAGTTAAAATGAACAGGCACATGGCTCAATACATAAGCAGGGCACAGAAATGAATTGACAAGAATACCAGAGGAGCAAAACACCAGCTACTGGTGGTGTATCACTTTGAATTCTATTATACATTGACTTTGTAAAGCAAAGTGGGACTGTGTTTTAAATATAACAAAAAAAAAAAATTGCCCCCACTAAAACACCCACCTGTGTATTCTTGCAGCATGAGGATGCCTCTATTGAAATGTTTAATCACCTACTGGACAACACAGATGGCCTGAAGGACATGATGAGGAAGTCTGGACTGAAAATAGAAGGCGACGATAAAACTGACCTGAAGTTCATTGAGGAACTGATCAGAGGACCTCCGAGGGTCAGTTGGGTGAATTAAGTATTGTCTTTGCTACACAAGTGAGTGTCTAATGTTTCTCGTCTGGCTTTGTCTCCACAGTGGCCGTATAAAGGTCGAGATGAGAAAAAATCCTTTCTCTATGAAATTGTGTCAAACAAGGAAACTGGGATTGATGTTGACAAGTTTGACTACTTTGCCAGGTGAAGCTTACTTTACGAAAGAAAAATTCACTTTTTCATGCAATATGCAAAACTGCTTTGTAGGTTTTTCTGTTTACAGATAGTTAGATTTACTATCTGAAGCAGACTTGGTGGGGTTTCTTGTGGGGGCAATGTTTCAATGTTTCCTCTCTCCCATCTCAGGGACTGCAAACAGCTGGGCATTCCCAACAGCTTTGACCATCAGCGCTTCATCATGTTTGCCAGGGTGTGTGATGTGGAGGAGGATGGGCGGAAACACATTTGCTCTAGAGACAAGGTATTGACCTCTGCTTTTTTTAAAATCAATTTTTAAGAAGAAATTATTTTACCTGACTGGCAATGACTAAACTTTGCTGTTAACAGGAAATAGAAAATCTGTATGACATATTCCACACAAGGCTGTCTATCCACAGAAGAGCCTGCCAGCACAAGATAAAAATGGCTGTAGAAATTATGTGAGTACCTACAGTTCCATTCTTAATACTACCCAGAATTTAGCTTTATCTGCAGTTTTGCCTCTGAAGTCATATGTTTGGTCATTATATATCCAGGATCAAAGATGCCCTCTTACTAGTAGATGACCACCCAGACTTCAAAATTAAAAGTTCAAAAGGGAAGATGCTTTCTCTCTCTGAAGCCAAAGATGACATGGAGGCATACATAAAGCTGACAGGTAGTGGCTTCAATCTGTGTGGATAAATTATAAATTGTCTTTGCATGCACTTTTTTTTAAACTGTAACAGTTTTTATTTTTCTCATTCAGTTTATTTCAGATAAACCATCTTCAAATACAAATACAAATTGTTAAAGATTGTGGACAACACTCAAACAGAACTATGTCCCTTCTGACTGACATTCATTATATTTAGTAATGTTTGCTATAATAATTCAGTTACGGTTTTTTGTGATACAAATTTATGTAAAAGAATTGTAAGACCCTACTGATGAATTTGTGAGCTGTTTCGTGTTTGAACTTACTTATCTTCCAATTTATCTGTTTACTCTGTAGATCATGTGATTGAAAGAATACTCCACCCCAAGGAAGAAAGGAAGGAAGAAGAAAAATTGAAGGAGGCAACAAAGATTCTACAGAGGGTCGTGAAACGGGACCTGTACCGCTGTGTGGGTCAAGCCAGGGTATGCAGTTTTTATGTGCCTGTATTACAAGTGCATATTTCTATCACAAGAATAACTCTGATAAATTAATCCCAATCCCCAAATCAAAGGTGAGAACTACAGACTTTATTTGCATGTGCTGTGTTCTTTTTTATGCCTCTACATGAGACAAATTTGGCTGTGTAATGTGTCATTTTTGTGTTGCTGTCCCTGATGTCAGGCTTCTCCCAGATAGGTTTTCTGATGAGATACTTAGGGTTTACTGGAATATCCATGAATACAAGGAAAAGAGAGAGAAGTTTACAGAACCATTTACATTTGGACAAAAGGCCAGAATGCACAGAAATTGCTGCTTACACCAAAAAAAGCCATGTCATGTAAGACAGTCTAAATCGTCATCAGAGGATGAAGCACTGGCTGTCTCAGACATGCCTGAGCTTCTTTCGTGCAGTCTTGTAGTTTTCGATGATTCGTCAACAAAACCTACAATATTATTTTCCTTAGTTGAACCTGGGCAAGCATGGGTTGGGGGGGGAAACTAATAAGTTCATCATAACCAAGCTGCTGCTAGGGAACAAAACAAAAAACAAAATCAGTTGTCAAGGTGTGCTGGGTCGCAGGGAGCATGAGGACCCAAATGTAGGACTCCTAACACAACATAATGAACGAAAAGAGGCAGCTTTATTGCTGGATATGTAGAGCACAAGCTAAATACAAAATTCGGAAACTAGAAAGTAAAACTTGGAACAGGGAGTGATAGACGGAACCGAGGAGCACCGAGCAAACACACAGCGACACGACAATGAGCAGAGGGAAACAGACGGCTTAAATACACAAAGGATGACGAGGGAATGAGACACAGGAGGGTGACACAGCTGGGACTAATCAGACACAACAACAGGGAGGAAGCAAAACTGAATACATGAAACATGCATGAGACTGTCAAAGTAAAACAGGAAACAAAAGAAACACACTAAGACTCGGACTGACTGAACATTTATAACAGAGGGTGCAAGAGACATGACTGGGAAACAGCTGAAACAAACACAGAGGCAGAACTAAACATGCATGAGAGACATGACAGACTATACATGAGACATGGACACAGGGAAGGCAAGAGAACAGAACCAAAAATAATATTAAATCAAAGAATATGAATTAATCAAAACATAAACACTGGGTCACAGACCCAATACCATGAGATCAGCCTTAGAGGTTGATGATAGCATGTGGTGTGTGCTATTCTGACACTACCTTATCACACAGCCCTATGGGAACAAGGAAGGCATAAAATATAACTTTCCATGTATGCACTAAAACACCAAGCTGTAAATGAATATTTATTATGAAAAAAGTTTTGGAACAGCTCAAATTTGGTGGATGACAAAAATTCTGTTTGAAATAGAGAAATTGAGTAAAAATAGAGTCTCTTTAAAAAAATTTTAGTTTCATGTAATTGTGCTTTCTGTGTGATTTCTGCACTGAATAAATCCTTTTTTCTTTCCACTCTTTCTCAATTCAAGAAAAAAGAAGGAAGAGAAAAATGGAAGGTAAGAAAGAGAACGGCTTATAAAACAAAATTAACAAAATAATAATAATAACACACATGTTCTCATCTCCATCCTTCAGGAATTCAAGGAAAATTTGAGAGAAGAACTGTGTAAACAGTTTCCTGAGTGTGGGAAAAAAGATTTTGAAGTTATTGTGAGTTTTACTAATCCATCAAACATTTCTTAAATGTTCAATTTATTTAAAATATGTGTCCAACTGGGCAATTATTTGCATGTGAATATAAACGCAGGTTTCTCTGTAACATTTGATTTTAGGATGTCCCTTTTGACTATGGGATGAAAAATAAGGACCCCCTCAGAAAAGCATATTTCTATCGCAAGGATAACCCAGATAAAGGAGAACCAATCCCCAAATCAAAGGTGAGAACTACATCCTTTATTTCAATGAGCCATGTGTTCTTTTTTTAGGTATCTCCATAAGACAACTTTGGCTGTGTATTATGTTGCTGTCTGTGATGTCAGGTGTCCAGGCTTCTCCTTGATTGTTTTTCTGATGAGATGTTTCGGGTTTACTGGAAGAACCATGAAAACCTAGAAGGGGAAGAGAGAGATGAGAAAGAAAAGGAAATGAAAGAAGTCTTCAAAAAATGGTGCAAGGACAATGGCCTTGAGGTACTACTTTATTCTATTTTATTGCATTGATTGGCATTGTTGTAGCAAATCCACTTAGCCAAGAAAATGGACAGGACATCAGTTATACACATGATAGTCTTTTGATGAGACCTTAGAAAAAGCGTGCACCACACAAAAAACTGTCCAACATCAGAGCAAAATATTAACAGCTCTCAATAAATCTGTTACTGGCAATAAAACACTTACAAAATAACTGAAAACATGCTGTTATCAAATCAAATAGACTGCAGTAGTTACAACAGGCATTACTATATAATAAGTAAATGATGTGAGTGCAAGCAGGAAAGCTGCAGTTAAAAACTGTCTATCTTGTTAAAGACCTGAGATCAGATTACACTTTATAACTCTGACATGTTAGTGGGACTAATAAGCTTTATTTATAAATACAGATTGTAGAAGAGAGATGATGACCATGACACCGACACCAGTGCTGCTGGTCAAGCAACTCCAGGAAATGACCAGTCGATCTGAACATGTGAAAGATTCAAATATCACGTTATTGTGTGACTTTAGGGACTGTAGGGAGTTTTATATTTTTAATATTAAGCTGGTTTGAATGAATTAATGTAGTTTGGGTATTTTAAATGTTTAAATGTTAAATTCCATTATTTCATTTAAATCTTAACTATATGATTTAGTCTAGATATTAAATGTTATCAGAATATTAAAAATCGAATGACTTTTAATCAGTTTTTTGTCAGTGATACAAACTGATACAAACTACTTCCTTCAACATGTATTAATATGAAATAAGCTCTTGATAAACTAAAATTAATCATTTATTTTACTGTTTCGACTACATATTGCACATTTTCACAAGAATCAAACTAAATAGATCACCTGGTTTCAATACATGCAGTTTTGTTCTGAATTACTCATTGTGTGGAAATTCATTATTTATATCAGGTCATCGCTAAATTAAATCTACAAAAGGTTTGAATCTTTCAGCTTTTTTCTTGTTCCAATTTGTTTCCTGCTGATTTCTCGTAAATTCAAAATAAAGCTCTTTTTCTCTTGTGTTTTGTGTCATTGTGAAGTTACAGTTCTTTCAACTTAACATTTATCACATTGTCCATCTCTCGGTGGCTGCTGCCGGAAAAAGATAACCAGAATGCAAAACCTCAGCTGTCTCAGAATTTTCTTGTTCTCAATTTTTAAACTACATCATATAGCCAAACAATGTATTACAAAGTAACATGTAACAGTTGTTGAAATGTTAGTATTTGAACACCAGGCGGAGCTCTTGTAATGATAATGTAATTAACGCATTTTATTTTGTATGTTTTATTTTTATGTTGAGCATGTTCACATTTTCCATTTTGCATACCGGATTGATGTACTGTTAATTTGATACATGAAAAATAACCGGTTAATTTTGTAAGTTTAAGGTAAGGGCAGAGGTCACTTCCTGTTTTGAGAAAAATGGTCAGAGAAGCTGCTCATGGTGACGGTCTAGCCGTGTAAAAGTCAAGCTAAAGAAGAAATAACAAGTCCTAAGTTCCAAATAAACCGGTTTGTCTACTTGCAGGCCAAAGTGGTATGTTTGTTTGTATTTTGTGAATTTTATATTGCAATTTGTTTTAATGCTGAAATATAATTTTCTTGTACATTTGTATTCACCAGTGCTACGGTGTACCTGTGTACGTTAAGAGAAGCACAGTAAACATCAGTAAAGAAGAACTCTCGTGTCTCTCGTGCAAGTGTACAAGCCGGCATATAACACATTACAAAGTTACATGTAACCCCGTTAAATACATCTGAATCAGAGTCTGAAGACAATGAAGAGAGGAGGAGGCTCTTTGCTGGCTGGTACTAAACAGTTCAAGAAAGTAATTATTACACAATAACTGTCAACTATAGAGCTTTTTGAAGAAACAGTAACAATAAGTTAAAAAATAGTTTTATTTACCTGTATGGCTCAAGGACAGTCGCCAGTTTTTGGAGTTTTACCTGCTCTGATGGAGTTAAAATGACTAGCTTGTGCTTTTGTTTGTCTCAGCAGCAAAAAAAGCCTCTTGATTCTTTAGTAGACAAGAAACAATATCCAGCGTTGAATTCCACCGTGTGGAAACATCCTGTATGAATGGCTCTCTCAGTCTTGTGTGCTCCTGGTGTAGTTCCTCCATATTAGCAGGGCTGTCTGTAATGCATCAAATTTGGTTTGTTTTTCAGTGTCATAAAGCTGTTAAATTTTACTTGAAATATTCTTTCGGCACAGCAGTTGGAAAGTTGGATCACTTGACGCTAACTGTAGTATGATACTTGAGTCAAGGTGGAGGACACACTCTACGGCTATGAAAATGACTCACATGTCACGCTTCCTCACAGCACAACAATCACACTATCTGATGACAACTGGCAGCCTTAAAAGGAACCCCGGCTATTAAGACATGTTTGCACTAAAATATATATTGCGCTTTTAATAATCTATATGTGGTATTAAAATACGCCAAATGTTTTCCTTTTAAGCACATTTTATATATAACTGATTTACCATTAGGCCGCCATTGTTATATACTTCTCAATGCATTCTGGGTAGTGATGTCATGTGGTTGCACCGCATTAAGTTCACAGTTAGCAGCGCACTGGAAATGACTTCTGTTCAACCTTTCCAGTTTGAATGAGAGCAAACTGAGAGAGAGGATGAAAATAGTCAACCAGTATCTAGTTTAGATGAAGATGAAAACCAGATGAAGATGATGAGGGAAAACTACTGGTGTTTTTGCGGCAACAGCTTGCCAATGGCAATGGTGACTGAGAGCGTTTGTTTTAAGGAGCTCATCTAACAATCTCGCCAGATTAGCAGACCCTAACACTCTCATATCAAAATTTGATCTTTTATAGCCATCGCCCACCTGCCTGTTATAGTTTGTTTATACATGTTATGTCACTGTTGTCACTGTTGTGTGTCAAACAAAATGAATGTTAGTGACATTTGTACTTAAGTTGAGTGTACATCTTTTTATTTGTAATGATGCAAAAAACTTGTGTTTGAAAAATAATTTGGGTAGTCTTTCTTGTGGAGCCATAATATGTGTCAGGTTCACTCTCATGTCGATGTCTCGGGTTGAGTCCAACACAGCAGAGAGAACATCTACCATCATAGCTGCCATGTAGCGATAGTCTTTTCCAACAGTCACTGGTCTGGCTCTGAATGTCTTGTGGACTTGAAATTTTGAACTTGGGTTCAACAACACTTTCCCCATCTTGATAAACAACCTGTTCAAAAATCATAAATATGAAAGTATATTTAATACAAAATTCCCAGCGTCACATAGGGGTGAGCGATAAGGCAAAAATATAATATCACAATTTTAATATCACAATTTTGTTTTCATCACCATTTTAGTTGAGTTTGTAACTTTTGTCATACTCAGAAGACTACTGCTATCTGTGTCTTCATAAAACCTTTTTAGCTACAAATTTAATGTTCATCATAATACTACATCTTATTTATTTTACTTATTTTAATAATAATAATGATGATAATAATAATAATAATAACAACAACAACAACAGAATAAAACACATAACAGAACAGTGACAAAGTGAAGAACAATAAAAACACAAGCACATGATAAAATTAACAAACAGTGGGTTCACAGTGAATATGCAGATTTCAACAGATGGATTTTGAGTTGAGATTTAAACTAGGTGAGAGAAGCAATGTGGGGGTAGAGAGTTCCACAGCCTGGGAGCAGAGTAGCTAAAAGCTTTGCCTCCCATTGTGGTGAGGCGGAAAGAAGGCAGTGAGCTGGATAGAAGAAGAGGATCGAAGTGAGCGGGCAGAAGAGGTAGTGCTTAACAGATCAGAAAGGTAAGGAGGAGCAACATAATGAATGGTCTTAAAGGAGAGCAGAAGAAGTTTGTATATTATCCAGAATTTCACAGGGAGCCAGTGAAGTTCCTGAAGACAAGGGGTGATGTGCTGTTAGGAGGGGGTTCTCGTAATGATGCGGGCAGTGGAGTTTTGAACCAGTTGAAGCTTATGGAAGGATTTTGGGGAAGACTATGCAAGAGAGAATTACAGTAGTCGAGGCAGGAGGTAGCAAGAATGAACAAGAATGGACGTAGACTAGGTGGAAAGAGAGGACGTAATCTTTTAATGTTCCGTAGATGGAAATAGGCAGAACGGGTGAGATATTTGATGTAAGATTTAAAGGATAGTGAACTGTCTAGGATGACACCAAGGCTCTTAACTTGAGGTGAAGGGAAAACTGGAGTTATCAATAGTAAGTGAGAAATTATTTGCCTTCAATAGGTTGGATTTAGTGCTGATAAGAAGGATTTTAGTTTTATTCTCATTAAGCTTAAGAAAATTAGAACTGAAACAGGATTTTAATTCAGATAAGCATTTTGTAAAAGGAGAAGGTGGGAGGGAGTAATCAATATCAGTTGTATCTTGCCAATATAAGATTAGAGACTATATAAGTGAAAAAAAGTAAATCTTTGTCTAGTGTTTTTGTGTTAATGCACTTTGTCAGATGATCAAGGTCTTTCAAAAGCCGTTTGTCTGTCACAATCTGCACGAGTGCATCTCTGGACTGTGTCATCAAGGGGGTTATGGGCACATTGGTGATAATGTCTGTGTCCCCCATCATATTTGTTTTCAAGATTTTCTTATTTAATCACTAGTGTACATATATTTATATTTATAGATACATATATATTTAGTCATCTTTTCTCTTTTACCACGTCTCTCTAATATTTTGCTCTTTACTATTTTTCTATTTTTTTTTTATTATTTTATTTTATTTTACTATATTTTCTTCTACTGTACCATGCTGCTGAGTGACTGCTGCTCGTCAAACACATTTCATTGCAATGTTGACCCTGTGCTAACTTGCATATGACAAATAAAACTGAAACTCAACTGAACTTACTCTCCGGTAACTAACCTTTCCTAATACACGTTCAACGACTTTCATGCAGCACAACCAAAACAGTAACATTGTAACAGAGATCCTGAACACATCACAATAAAATATCATACGATATAATCACACACAACACACACACACACATACTTTGAACCCACACTGAAGTGTTTTTATATATGAGAAAGCATGTAACCTATGTAGTTATAAGCCACTTGCTGTATAAGATTTAATAATTAGGATTAATGTGTGACCTTTGACCGTGTCATGACCTGTTGTGATAAGCCAGAGCAAGGGGTAGTCGGAGTCCTGACTGGCCTTTGGCCAAGACCTTGGCCGCTACCTGACCCCTGCAGCTGTGTTGGGCGCGTGGGAAAATTACCCAGCAGCAGGGGGCGGGGATACTGGTCCCTATATTAGGGGACCAGAGGACACTCCCAGAGCTCTTTTCCTCCTGCTGCTGCTACCTGTCCGTCTCTGTGTTGCTCTGCTGTCTGTGCTTAAGGCTGTACACCCTGGGGTTTTGCTTTGCTTGCTTTCTGCTATGTAATTCTCTTGCTAAATGTCTGTATGTATTTTTCCTGCTGTTCATATGATTCAGAATAGAATAGAATAGAATAGAATAGAATAGCCTTTATTGTCATTGTACAGGGTACAACGAAATTGGAGTGCCACTCCCTTGGTGCAAAAATACAATAATAAATATAAATGTAAAATATAAAAGGTGCAATAAAACAAACAATAGTAAGTACAACATATACAGGATAGCAGCATTAATATAATGACAGTAAGAATAGCAGCATAATAATTGACGGTGACAGTATGGAGTAGCTAAGCAGTTTCAATTGTTTTGTGCTTATTTACTACGGTGATAGCTCTGGGAAAGAAGCTATCCCTGAATCTGTTTGTCCTGGTTTTATGTGACCTGTACCGTCGGCCTGATGGTAATAGTTCAAACACTTGATTGCTGGGGTGAGAGTAGTCCTTGATGATATTGCCAGCTCTGCTGAGGTACCGAGAGTTTGCAATGACCTCCAGGCTGGGCAGAGAACAACCAGTGATCTTCTGGGCTGTGTTGATGACCCTCTGCAGTGCTTTCCTGTCTGCAGCTGAGCACCCTGCATACCATGTTGTTAGGATGCTCTCTATGGTGGCTCTGTAGAATGTCACCAGCAGCCTCTCCTCCAGGTTGTTCCTCCTGAGCACTCTCAGAAAGTGGAGACGCTGCTGGGCCTTTTTTACCACCGCCGTGGTATTTGCAGTCCAGGAGAGATCATCAGAGATCTGCACGCCCAGAAACCTCATGGAGTGCACCCTCTCCACACAGCTCCCGTGAATGTACAGTGGGGCCGGGTCTGCTCTGCCCTTCCTGAAGTCGAAGATAAGTTCTTTAGTTTTCGTGGTGTTCAGTTGGAGGTTATTAACTGAACACCACTCAGTCAGTCTGTTGACCTCATCTCTGTAGTCCGACTCATCTCAGTGTATTACACTCTGTTCTAAGAATTCTACTCTTTTACAGAGCATCTTTTTGAGTGTCTTGATTTTAATTGGATCTCCACATCGTTGGTGGGAGAAGGTTATCAGGATGGCTTCAAAAATTGGCGACCACAAACCCTGCCAATACAATAGTAATACTGGAAAAACTGCTGGAAGCTGTGATCATATGCCTGTCCATACCTGACGTGAAAACATCCATTCTACACTGAAAGTTTTCTTCCCTCACAAATGTGCTGCTGAAGATCTTATTATGTGTCCCTGAATAAAAACATAATTTTATGATCAAAAAAGGAAACACTGAAATCTTAATTTTGTTTCTTTAGGGTTTCACACCCCCTTTCTTTTGGACCCCATTCTTGATGGCTGTTGTGTACAGTTTCTTTCATCCTAAACTGTGTAGGTAGTTCTTCAAAATGTCATTTCACCAAAGACAAACGAGGCTCCCTTTCTCTGAAACAACGAGACTCCCTCGTTATGTGATTCAAGCTGTTGAAAACACATTACAGAATTACAGGAAGTGTTTCACATGATCTGGGTCTGAGGTGATTCCGAGGAGCTTGCAAGCACATTATGGAGCCACTAAAAATGCTAAAATTATTTTGTGAGCATTTTGTGAGCACCTGACATAATTTCACATAATATCATCCAATGATAACATCCATCATCAATCTCAGAGAGGATGGCTAGTTTCATAAACACACACACACACACACACACACACACACGGGACCTCATACGGGTATTCTTCAATTCATACATGGTTATGTTCACATACTCACTGATATATCACAGCAGGGCTGTTGTACAGTGGATGACCAGCAGATGTCAGTATTTCCAAATGAGCTGTTGAACGGGGCTTCGTGTGATCTGCGTTTTGGCGAAGCAATTCGACATATTCACGGGGCTTTATCACAGCATCACTGGTACTGTAGTTAGTGTAATGACACACGATTACAGAATAAGCATGTGAAACACATTCAGTCACATCAGACTACAGCAAAACAAATACAACAACAACAACAACAAAAGATCACGTGAAGGTTTCCACTGTGAAAGGAAGAAAAACTTCGTCGTCACTCGGGAGATCCGGGAGTGCTTCACTACTATTGTTTAGTTTATAAGCAGATTTGGTAAGTCAAACTTTTTTCACGTTTTCCTCTCAAGGTGTTTATTCATCTCGTATACCTGTTTTTAAGAAACTCTCATGTAGCTTTGGGTTTATGTCCAGGCTCAGTGGGCTTTATAAAAGAGCCTTTTCTTGTATTTTAAGTGATTTCATGTTTGTATGCCAGCTTTACTCACAGGAGTGTTCCCAGATTAATTTATCAAACCTCCGAATTGTGCAAAGTTGTTTTTATAAACAGTTTTATATATTAGACTGAATACATGTCATACTGTTACAGTGCTTAACACATTTATTAGACCAGCTGTCATTAAAAACAAGAAACCACAAATATTGTTTTTAAATTTGTCAAAAACTTGTTTAAGACTCAAAGTTAATGAAATCACTGAACTTAATTTATTTTTCTAAACCCATATTTTGGCCTTCACACTGGACTAGTTTGAGAATTCAAAAATTATCAAACATAACTTTCAATCACTGAAACATTTTTTTTTCTAAAGCAAATTAAATAACTGCTTTAATATTGTTTTCTACTTTTTTGTCTAATAGTAAATGTGAAAATTGTGGACAACAAAAGTAATTATATTGTATCATTAAAAATATCATTTTAATTAAGGACCTTATTTGGAAAAAAAATCATATTATCACAAGATTTAACATCTCTTTTTTCTAATTCATAAAGAAGTTAATGGTTGTGTGTCTCTGTCTTGGTTGATCAAGTCTGTATCAATACAAAAACACATCAATACAAACACTCAGGAACAGTACAGTATGGCATGAAGTAAAAACTG
Source organism: Oreochromis aureus (assembly GCF_013358895.1). Lineage (NCBI taxonomy): Eukaryota > Metazoa > Chordata > Actinopteri > Cichliformes > Cichlidae > Oreochromis > Oreochromis aureus. Next base: position 17,396,153 of record NC_052961.1, on the reverse strand, counting down.
TTCAGTGGTGATTTTCAAGCAGTCTTTAAGTCCATAAGAAGTTGAGGCGTGTCCCGGTTTGTTCTATTTTGTTTGCCAGGATAATAATCTCATACATGCAGTGTTAAGTTAACTTTCTGCTTCTTAATTCAGATAAAACTGAGGTTATTGTACTCGGCCCTGAAAATCTTAGAAATATGGTATCTAAGCAGATTCTTACTCTGGATGGCATTACCTTGGCCTCCAGTAACGCTGTGAGGAACCTTGGAGTCATTTTTGACCAGGACATGTCCTTCAATGCACATATTAAACAAATATGTAAGACTGCTTTCTTCCATTTGCGCAACATCTCTAAAATTAGAAATATCCTGTCTCAGAGTGATGCTGAAAAACTAGTTCATGCATTTATTACTCCCAGGCTGGACTACTGTAATTCTTTATTATCAGGATGTCCTAAAACTCGCTGAAAAGCCTTCAGCTGATCCAAAATGCTGCAGCAAGAGTACTGACAGGGACTAGAAAGAGAGAGCATATTTCTCCTGTTTTGGCTTCCCTTCATTGGCTTCCTGTTAAATCCAGAATTGAATTCAAAATCCTGCTCCTCACATACAAGGTCTTAAATAATCAGGCCCCATCTTATCTTAATGACCTTGTAGTACCATATCACCCTATTAGAGCACTTCGCTCTCGCTCTGCAGGCCTACTTGTTGTTCCTACAGTATTTAAAAGTAGAATGGGAGGCAGAGCCTTCAGTTTTCAGGCCCCTCTTCTGTGGAACCAGCTTCCAGTTTGGATTCGGAGACAGACACTATCTCTACTTTCAAGATTAGGCTTAAAACTTTCCTTTTTGCTAAAGCATATAGTTAGGGCTGGACCAGGTGACCCTGAATCCTCCCTTAGTTATGCTGCAATAGACGTAGGCTGCCGGGGATTCCCATGATGCACTTAGTTTTTCCCTTCCAGTCACCTTTCTCACTCACTATGTGTTAATAGACCTCTCTGCATCGAATCATATCTGTTATTAACCTCTGTCTCTCTTCCACAGCATGTCTTTATCCTGTTTTCCTTCTTTCACCCCAACCGGTCGCAGCAGATGGCCGCCCCTCCCTGAGCCTGGTTCTGCCGGAGGTTTCTTCCTGTTAAAAGGGAGTTTTCCTTCCCACTGTCGCCAAAGTGCTTGCTCATAGGGGTCATATGATTGTTGGGTTTTTCTCTATTTATTATTGTGCTATCTACTGTACAATATAAAGCGCCTTGAGGCGACTTTTGTTGTGATTTGGTGCTATATAAATAAAATTGAATTGAATTGAATTGAATTAAGCCAGTTAAGCCTGAGTGACTAACAATAATTACATCTTGGATATAGAAAGTTCACATTTTTAAACATAATAGATAAAAATACATTATATATAATAATGTACAACACAATCTTAAAATAGACCAGGAGCAATGCTTATGCTGTGAGGTTCCTGCCTCCATGTGATTATGTTATTAACCAGTTTATATACAATATATTATAACTTATCTATGAACAGGCAGAACATCCTCTCTTCCTCGCTGAGTTCATGTTTCTCATTATGTCACACATCAGTTCACCACGTCTCACACAGAATCACCACCAAGACACATCACAAATCCTGTCAATGATTCACTTAATGTTTAAACCACTGAATCAGATACTGAAGCAGTGACAGACTGAATGAAGCTTCGGATGTCACTGATCATGTGACTGTGGCCAGACAAACCAAGCCTTGACACGTGCTTCAGAAGCACTGTGTTGTTGTTTTGACACATGAGCTGGAGCTTCAGCTTCAAACAGACCATCATTGAAAGTGGAGGTCTTTCCTACAGAGAAAGAGAGTCAACAGCTTGTGTAATAGGCAGCTCAAAGAGCCACAGCTTCTAGCACAGATTTAATATTAGTTGCAGTAAGCAAGACTTTGAGTTGGAGGTTTTACAGATCTGTTTGCAGCAAGAAAACCATAACTATGACATCAAAACAAGAAAAAGAGGTATACCTAGGCCACGACATGCCCCCATTGGACTGCTGAATACTGGAAGTTGTTATGGACTGATGAATCAAAATTTGAAATCTTTGGTTCATCATGAAGGATTTTTGCGCGCTGTCGAGTAGGCAATAGGTTGGTTCCTTACTCTGTGGCATCAAATGTCAAACATTAAGGAGGAAGAATGATGGTTTGGGTCTTTTTGTTGGATACAGGTGACTTTTACAGAGTGAGAGGCATCCTGAACCAAAATGGCTACCATAGCATTCTGCAGTGGCCTCTGGTATGCATCTAGTTGGTCAGGGGTTCATCCTACAGTAAGATAATGACCCAAAACATAAGTCCAGGCTATTACAGATCTATCTTAGGAAAAAAGAACAAGAAGGCAAGCTTGACAACATGGAGTGGCCAGCACAGTCTCCAGACTTAAACCACATCAAGCTGGTTTGGAATGAACTGGACAGAAGAGTGAAAGCAAAGCAACCCAGAAGAGCCACACATTTATGCAACAGTTAGGAAGACCTTTCTGAAGAATATTTGGCTTCTGATGTAGAAAGAAGGGCATGAACGCATTTACCTGTTATATCTGTTAAAAGCGGCTACTTTGATGAGTCAGAAGATTAGAAAACATTTGGTTTATAAATAGATTCTATGATTTTTTTTAACTTAAAAAGTTGGTTATTTGTTCTGTGCTTTCATTCAGAGAACAATAAGACACTGAAGTGTCAGAATTTCAATGAAAAACTTGGAGAAATGGGGAGTTCTCACACTTGACCGGTATTGTAATGTCACAAATACATTTTCATTGACTGTTTCCTTTTATATGCAGAAAGCATGATGTGCAAAACTGTAATCTTTGGTCATTTAAACATTTACAGCACTATGGAGAAGCACTTGAACATCAAAGATTTAAACAAGGTGATGTAACATGAAAGTATCTTATATAATATGGTCTTTGGTCTGTGGTCTAACTTACTGTTGTGATTAGCACTATATAAAAATGTGAATTCATAATATATGTGTATCAGATTTGTCTATGTAAGATATCATTTGATGATCTTTTTAGGGAAATCCCATCTTTATATTAAATTCACCTTAGACATAACGTCAGTAGGCTGGCCAGCTGCCAGTGCCTTGGTTAAAGGCAAGGTGACAGAAAATTTGGCATGAGGCACAGTGTTTACTCACCAAGAAGTGAGTGCTGAACGAAAATTTGAGACCAAGTCCTCCAAAACCCTCTTAGTTTGTCTATTTTTTGTTCCTTTCTCTTCACACAGGTGTTTAATGATCCCATCCATGGCCACATCGAGTTACATCCACTACTTGTCAAGATCATAGACACACCTCAGTTTCAGAGACTACGAAACATCAAGCAGCTTGGGGGCGGTTATTATGTTTTTCCAGGAGCATCGCACAACCGCTTTGAACACTCAATAGGGTATGTCCACTTGTTTACAGACAGATACACTAGTAATACTTTTCTTTCAGTGCTGCATGATGAAATGTGTGTGTGTGTGTGTGTGTGTGTGTGTGTGTGTGTGTGGCTTTTGGTGATACAGGGTGGGGCACTTAGCAGGAGAACTTGTAAAAACTCTGAAGCTGAAACAGCCAGAACTCGACATCAGTGAACGAGATGTCCTTTGTGTGCAAATTGCAGGTCTCTGTCATGACCTGGGTAAGTGCTGCACGTCTTTCACTCTAATAGCATCAAGTTTATAATACTAGCCAGTGTAAAATAAAACATGCTTGGTAAAATGAAAAAGGCAAATGGTCAGTGTGTGTGGGAACTATAACAGGAGCCATTTATTATTATTATTATTTTTTTTCATTTGTTTCTCCATGAAGGACATGGGCCCTTTTCCCATCTGTTTGATGGAATGTTCAACCCCGAAGCAGACCCAGAACATAAAGACTGGAAGGTACAAAAAGAAATATCTTTATGCTGTGAGCAATGTTCCCTCTAATTTTTCATGTGTCTGAGCGAACACACAAACTCCCTGAGCGGTCCCTTGGACCACTGTGAGCAACAGCAGACGTGTGCACTGTGGTCACGCCGGCATCGAATCCATCCAAGTTACATGGTTTATTAAAATAATCAAATTACAGCATTTACATTTATGTTAGACTACTTGTAATTAACTGCTTTAGCCCACTTACAATGAAAATGTAAAAAAATCTTGTTCATGACCTGTGTAGTTTGTTAACACTACTGGAAGTAAAAATAACTTGAACTCCAATTTTGAAAACACAACTTTCTTTTTTCTTTTTTTTTAATAAAGCTCTGACTTGTATTATGAGTATGAGTCTGTGGTCTGGGAGAGAGTCCTGTAACTCTGTCTGCAAAATTCAGTATATAATGACCAATGTTGGGCAATTAATTATATAGTTACTTCTTCAACAAAGTAACTGAGTTATGCAAACAACAAAGTTTTTTGCAGCTGTTTACCTAAAAATGCAGCCAAGGCGTTTTTTTTTAAATAAACATTTCAAACTATTTACAGAACAATCAGGTGTTCTGCATCAAATTTGATGCCACACAAATCATTTGTGCCACTCCAAAAAATAATTTCTGTCCACTGTGAGATAAAGGAGAACAACAGCCTGATACCTGCAGGCATGACAACAGGAGATGTATTGCTCCTGTAACACCTGTAGCACTCAGTAGTCGCCTCATTGTTCTGACACACACAACAAAACTATTGACTACACTACACACTAACTACACAAGATTTGCGCTAAACGTCGCAAATCTCTCGCATCTCAAAACACCGCCGTCACTCCTAAAACTTCCCCCCATTCCTAAGCAACTAAATGCCATGTTGCCATATCATTCTTTGATTGGTCGACATTTTTCTACCAATAGGAAAGGGTGGGGTTTTTTGGTTTTGTTTTTGCTCACAGGCGGAGAGTGCTTTCGAGCGCTTTCCTTATAAAACGCCGTTTTTACCGTTTCTTCCCGCAGTAAATATAAATAACGATAGTATTCAGGAAGAAAACCAAACATTGCAGATATTTTTATCATAACTCTGGTTTTACCTGGCCTATCAACACAATTTAAAAACTGGTATAAATTCCACACTTTTTCCGTCAATTGTTCCGTCTGTCCTGCTCACATCTCCAATGGTTGTACACGTTGTCTTCACTCCACATCGGCCACGCCGCTTTGCTAGCTAAAACACCGGTGTCGGCACATAAGGACGCTGTCATAGCCTGTCAACAAGGTTGATTAGCTGTGTATATACGAATGTGAATCGCATTATTGGCTGGACTATGGGATAAGGTGGCATCGTTCTAATCCCATACGGGAGCAGCCAGTCTTTTTGTGCGCAATGCAGATTTTCTGTGCGCAGAGACCGTGCCAGCAGTGCGCAATTGCACACGCGCGCAGCTTAGAGGGAACATTGGCTGTGAGATGCAACATAATGGCCACCCACAAAAATCTAATATATTTGAAAACACTGTCAGATGCTATATTGAGGAAATAAAGTAGACATGCCACTAAAAGATAGAAACAACACAGTGTTATCAATTGTCAGCACATCAGCCAAAAAACAAAAAATCTTATTAGGCTAAATCACAGCTGACAAGGAAAAATACTTGTCAAAGGATACATTTTAATGTGTCTGAGCAACTTTCTCTGTAACACAAATCATCTCAGTGGCAAAATGTGTTCTCTTGCAGTAATAACATTATTATTTGATGTTTTCTCAAACTCTGATTCTAAACTGATTCAGATTTTTTTAAATCAGTCAAAGCGTCTTTAATTTGCAAACGTAAACAAACATAATTTTCTGCTAGAAGGAGCCATACCACTGTTATGTCCACGCTCATCATGGAAGCAGGAATAAAGATTTTCTAACTCATAAAAGTTGAGAACCTCTGGTTAAAACTGGAATACTGACATTAATTACGCCTCTATTAACAGATGGCCATGTGCTTTAATTTGATTCTGTTGTATCTGATCATTTTAAACTTTCAACCATTTGAATTCTGTTCTTAATGTAAACTGTAATAATGTATCTCTTGCAGCATGAGGATGCCTCTTTAGAGATGTTTGATCATCTGGTGAAGACAAATGGTCTGGCACAAGAGATGGAGCGTTATGGACTGATACTCCCACCTGACCTGACATTTATCAAGGAGATGATTAAACCTCTAAAGAGTGATGACGCTGAGGTACTGGTCAGTTATTGTCTGAATATTATCAAACCATTTGTTATTGTCTCTGTCATAAAGGTCAATTCTGGTGTCGTCTCCACAGTGGCCGTATGAAGGTCGAGATGAGAATAAATCCTTTCTCTATGAAATTGTGTCAAACAAGCAAAATGGGATTGATGTGGACAAGTTCGACTACTTTGCCAGGTGGGACTTGTTGATGACATTTTATTAAAACTTAGTATAATAATAGTGGATTGCATTTATATAGTGCTTTTCGAGACCCTCAAAGTGCTTTACATCGAATCGAACAGGCAACCTTCCGGTTACAAGATGAGCTTCCCAACCCCCTGAACCATGGTCGCCCTTGACTTGCTGTATTTCTATATACAACAAGTCTTAAAGGTCTTTTGGAGGGTTTACCATAATAAATGTATGTAAATTGATGTATTTCCTCTCTCCTATCTCAGGGACTGCCACCACCTGGGCATCCGGAACAACTTTGACCATCAACGTTTCATCATGTTTGCCAGGGTGTGTGATGTGAATGGGCGGAAGCACATTTGCTCTAGAGACAAGGTGTTGATCCCTGCTTTTTATCAGTTTTTAATGAGTAATTCATTATCTGATTGGCTGTGATTAAACTATAGACGATGGTCTCAACAGGAAGTGGCAAACCTGTATGACATGTTCCACACAAGGAACTCTCTCCACAGAAGAGCCTACCAGCACAGAGTAACCAAGAGTGTAGAAATTATGTGAGTACCAACTGTGTAATTCAATTGTAATACAACATTTATTTCATCTACAGAGTGACCATAAAGTCATATACTGGGTCTCTTTTATCCAGGATCAAAGACGCCCTCTTGAAAGCAGATCAGTACATCCTGACTAAAGGTTCAGGAGGAACAACGCTCTGTCTCTCCAAAGCTAAAACTGACATGGAAGCCTACACAAAGCTGACAGGTGGTGGAAAACATGCTCTACATATTTCCTTTTAAAAAATACTAAAATGTCTATACATATATGTTCTGTCAAATTATTTGTATAACTTTCAAAAAATCCTTTTTTCTGAATGATTGTAAGTGTTTTCAGTGCAGAATGTCTAGATAGATAGATAGATAGATAGAAGTTGTTGTTGTTCTGTCAAGTAAGTCATTCATTTATAAATACCTTTACACATTAAACAATCCAACCCAGTATCACACCTAAATATTTGCTGGCCCACCGTGTCTATTTCACGCTTTCCCTATCCAAAACATGAAATGGACACGTGTGCAGACGTTGCATTACCAATAATCTTATATTTAACTTCAAGAATTCGGTAGTGAACAAAAAACATATAAAGGTCCTTAATTATCAGAAACTATTAAAGAAGGTGGCTAACTGAATTTCCCGAAGGAACCCAACCGAGGGATTAATAAAGTTTCATCTAATCTAACCTAATCTAATCTAAACTGTATACACTAAATGAATTAACGTCTGTTTAAATGCTTACCAATGATTATTTTCATGCTGGTTTGAAATGGAAAAAAAAATCTCACTCTGCTGTTACTGCAGTTTATTGCAACTTACTGCAACTTCTGCATTTGTGTTTTTTTTACGCTTTGGAGATGCACAGCATGAAAAAGACACGGTTGACCAGTGTGTCTATTACACGATTTGCCATGATGTCAGGTTGATTCTTCAGTTTGACTGATACGTCTCTACTAGTTTATAGTAAACTGTAAATTTATTTAAAATACTGCAGTGTTACTAATGCTTTGCTTACTTTATTGCTTGCTTATTTTGTTTTGTTTGTTAATGTTAATCAATTTTTTGTGTGTGTCTTTCTTTATAAGACATTACTGATGAACTTGTGAATGTTTCTTTGGTTTACTTGAATTGACCTGATCTTAATTTTATTTGTCTGTTTACTCTGCAGATCAAGTGATTGAAAGAATACTCCACCCTTGTTCTTGTTCAAATGAATTCACTCTCTCTCCTCTGGAGGAAGCAAGGATGATTCTGCAGAGGATCATGTCCCGAGACCTGTACCAGTTTGTGGGTGAAACCAAGGTGTGCAATCAGGGCTGGACAAAAAATTGGCCCTGGCTTTTTTGGCCCACCATGATTGTGAAAAAAACAAACAAAAAACAACAACAAACATATACATGGGCCAGGGTATAATTGGCCGTTTTGACTACTTTTGATTTTACCTCTGCATATCACCTTTAAAAACTAGCTTTGTTATCATTTGGTATCATTCTTTTCAGCACAACCTAATATGTCTGAATTTATAGTTATTTTTCATTTTGAGACAATTAACATAATTGATCTAAAATCAGACAAAAAACATAAAATCTGAGTAGAAAAAGTTATATTTTTTACTGTAACAACCACAAACATGTTTAACAGATCATTTTCATAATTGAAACGTAAATACAAATTGTAAATTTATAAAGAACAACAGTTATTGCAAATAGTTATTTGCAATTATTTACCCAAAACTGCAGCCAAGGCATTCTTTTATAGCCATTTCAAACTATTTACGGAACAATCAGGTGCTCTGCATCAAATAAGATGCCATACAAATTATTTGTGCCACTCCAAAAAATAATTTTTGTCCACTATAAGAGAGAGGACAGCATTACAAGCCTGATACCTGCAGGCCTGACTGCACGAGGTGTATCACTCATCCCGTTTTCCACCTAGAGACAGCATTTACACTGTAATCTGTCTTTGGTGACTTTTCAGCAGCAACTGTGACATTCACCAGTCACCTCATTTTTCTGACACACAAAACAAAACTATCGACTACACTACACACCAACTACACAAGACAACTATGGCGTTATTTTTGTGCCACTATTCTGAGCGCATGTAAAAAAAAAATTGAGCGCACGTAAAAAACAGTTGCAGGTGCAAGTGTTGCATTTTGAGGAAAAATTTATTTTGAGTGAAGAAAAGCTAAATTTGAGTGAACAAAATTCATTGCTGCGTGCAAAAAATGTATTTCAGTGTTTGCTATTATCCATACACACACAATAGCAGCCCCTCTCGCTCAGTTTTTGCATTTGCTCTTGCTCGCAATGTGTTGCTTGCGCTCTCAACATTTCTGCCCGTCTTGCCATCAACTCTTTCTGTACACCATTATATTTGTGCCACAAAACCAGCCAATCACAGACTTGGATGCAAAAAAAATCTGATTAGCTGTTTTGGTCTCCAATCAGATCGAAATGACGAAATGCAATATCCCAGAATCCATTTCGTCCAAAACTCAAATGAGGCAGTAGCGGATAGTGATGTGCGATACCACTGATTTTCTTTCTGATCCGATACCAAGTAATATTCAGGGTGGTATCGACGATACTGATCCGATACCGATACTTTGTGTACAAAAACTTATTTTACTTATTGTATCTCAAATTATAGCGTCATAATGATTACAGGACATCAGATTACTTGTTCTTATCACTTAATAATGCAGAGTTCAGCATATAGAAATAAAAAAACTGAAGTTGTGCTCTATTTGAACACCTTGCCTGCCTGCAGCACTAAAGGACTCCGTGAGAGACGTCTGTCTCGCCCTAGCAGCACCTGTCCTTGTCCTCCTCTACAGTTAGTGATGTTGCCACAACCATACATGCCAACCCTCCCGATTTTTCCGGGAGAATCCCGAATTTCAGTGCCCCTCCCTAAAATCTCCTGGAGCCACCATTCTCCCGAATTTCTCCCGATTTTCCACCCGGACAACAAAATTGAAAAACCATATCGCAGAATTCATAGCGCGGCCCAGCCAATTCCAGTTTCCAACAATGGCGGCAGCTACTTAATTTTAATATTACTCTTATTTCTCTTTCTGGGTCGCAAAACAACTTTTAACATATTTTCAGGTGAGAATGTAGCTGTGTAAACGTCAAATATCTGAGCCAATCGACACATCGTTTTCAAACCCCTGCGGTCTTTCACTACTCGGGTTAAACATGATATATAAGTCACTTTGATAACTTAAAAATGTTATTGTTCGGCTTTTTCAGTGTTTTATTTGTTCGTGAGTAAATCGGTTTGGCTGAGATTAAAGTTATTAGATTAGATTAAATTAAATTTTAACTTTATTAATCCCTCGGGAGGGTTCCTCCGGGGTTTTCACATGGCTGAATAAACGTCAAACAGAAAACTGATTAAACAGAAGTGTGAGACGGTCGAGAGTTTACGCCAGCGCCCGGTTATATTTTAGACAGCAAGGAGCAGACAGCAGAGTTTCACTCCACCCAGGGATCTCGTGATGTACTACCCGGCTCTCTTTAGACCGCGAAGGCCGGGTCCTCAGGTGGAAGCAGCCTCTGAATTTGGACACCCCCGCTGTTTCCGGGCCAGCCAATAATAACGGTGACATTTAACGTATTTTATCTGATAAATAAACACTGTAAAATGTATTTATCACCCCCCAACAGCCCTTTGAATGTCTCCCTAATTCTGAGGTCTCAAGGTTGGCAAGTATGGCCACAACACCTCACTTTTTTGCCACATGTATCGCAAACCACGTCTCAGCTGTTTGTGGAGGTAAAATACGTCCGCAAAATTACGTTCAGCCATTGTTGTGAGTGCCAAGGTAGTGATGTTCGATTCGTGAACGAATCGTTCAATACTCACTCACCCCCTCCCTTGCTGTGCTGAATCATAGCATGTACGAATCACTCACTCACTCACCCCCTCCCTCCTGATTCACAGCTGCTTCTTATTCTTCTTCTTGGTTAGCAACCAACGTTAAGGCGCATTATCGCCCCCTGGCTCACAGCTCAGTGGACATTTAGATGAGAAAATATATATTTGACACATTTAAGGAAAATACTTATAAAATAAATGTTACATCTCCAAGATGTACTATGGCACAGAGGGGTATCACATTCTACAGCATTTATTTTATGACTTAGGGTAAACTCATCTGCCAGTGTGGCAGCCTGCTGTAATGTGGAAACCCTTTGTTCACTTAAATAAAGAGCAATGCACTCAGGAACAGAGTTTTTAAAATCCTCCACAAGCATGAGCTCACGTAACGACCCCAAATTGTTAACCTGGCTTGCAGAGGACCACCTATCAAAAAGCTTTGCCTTCTCCCAAGCGAAGTCAAGGTAGGACTGACCCTGTGCCAACTCCAAACCTCGAAAATGCTGCCTATAGGCATCAGGTACAAGTTCATAGGCTTGGAGGACGGCACTTTTAATCTTTTCATAAACTAGGCCGTCCTGCCAAGACAGACCAGAACAAGCTTCCTGAGCCTTACCCGTGAGTTTACACGGCAACATCACCCCCCCCACACGTCTTGAGGCCACTGCAGTGCAGTTGCTATGCGTTCAAATATCCTGAAGAAGCTCTCAACACTGGATTCACAGAAAACGGGAACCAGGTGGATGTTGTTGCTTACAAACGAGCCTCTGGACACCTGTTCACCAACAGATGTAGGCCCAGCGCTCGTCAGCTCCAGCTGATTCAACTTGAACGCCATTTCAGCCTAAAGAAAACCACCACACACCTGCCAACTCACTCAGACTACCCAACAATTAATCAATTAATGGAAAACTACACAACTTACTTTAACTGACCAACTTACCTCTTGCAGCATACACATTAAACAAACACGACTTACCCAGTTCCTAAGCACACCAAACTATACCTACCCATCTTCGGGAGCGTGCTGGGCTCGAGGCGACTGGAAAGGCAAAGCTTCAGCGACTGGAGCCCTGAATTGCCTACCCCCAACAGGGAACTTATCCCCGCTCAGGATTACTCCAAAAATAAGAAAGGCAAAATAATAAAAGAGTGCCCGAAGGAAGAACTTAAAAAGCTCAGCTGGACACTCACCTAACTTAACTGGGAAGGTGTATTTTTAACTCTTCTCAAAAAGCAACACAACCGTCACACAAAAGCCAAAAAACCCAAACACCACTAATTTCAAACTCCATTTTCAGGATCCCGGACAAGCCCCCACATTGTTACGTCCCCCCGAAGGGGTCTAGGCATGTGAGTGAGGGGACCAGTAACAAATGGGACCAGTAACAAATGGGTCCAGAACAAAATGAAAGGAGAACAGACAGGAGTTTTTAGTAAATAAAATAGTCTTTATTATAGATAATCTTAACATAAAGAGCCGGCAACGCCGTTTTACCAATAACACTTGGAAAAAGGAAAAAGGTTGCAACAACAAAGAACACAACAACCAAACAAAAAACTCCACACCACGAGGAGGCACTTCCAGGGACCCACAAGCTCACCCTGTCACTAGCAGCAGCTAGCTTTACTGCTGCCGAGGCCCACAAGCCCTCACTACTCACGTGAAGCAGCTACACTGCACACTGCTTCCACACTATAGGATCTCTCTCGACACCTTCGACACCCAATGTGGGAACACCAGAGAAAAACCACCCCCTCACATCCAGTTCATCCCCAGCTTATATGACCTCAGAGGGGTGATTGCTGACTGGGCCCAGGTGGTAAATGAGGCCAATGAGCAGCAGCTGTGTCCTGGGGAGAGAGAAGAGCAAGAGAGAGACAGAGGGGTGGAGCAAGAGAGGAAGAGGCGGAGAGAAAACACCACACCCACACAAGGGCAGTTTCAGGAGGCCCAGCTAGGGTCGTAACATCCCTTTAGACCTTTTTTTTGCTCTTTTTTGCACCATAAAAATATTTGTTTTTCTTTTTTAATCCCTCATCTTAGCAGTAGGATATACATGAAAAGAGAAACAAATTAAGTTTGAGTGAAAATGTAAATTTTTTGCACTCTCTGGTCAACTGACTCAGTGACTCAAATGACTCAAAAACCCCGATTCACTTTGGTGAGTGACTCATTCAAACTCGATTCAGTAAATAGAATCAAATTTACCATCACTACGCCAAGGGTCTGCGAGACATTTATACAGCCGTATTTCGCACATGACTATGAAAGGCGGAAGAGGAAGTAGTTCCTTTGAATGTAGACAATCCGAATGTTATAGTTTCTTTCCACTGTGTTCCTGTTAATGATAAACTGCAAATTTACCCTAAATTACTAAAATATCGATATTTTAATGTGAGAATCGATTCTAGAACATAAATGACTGGTATTGGAGGAATCGATATTTCAGGATCGATCCGCACATCACTAGTAGCGGAGGAACACAGAGTGGCGGAGTTTGAAATATTACTCTTTCTGGGTCACAAAATAAAGTTTTAAGATATTTTCATGCGAGAATGGTGCTGTGTAAACTTCAAATGTCTGCTCGATTCATCAAGACATCACATATTTGCAAAAGTGCTCTAACGTTCTCGGGAATGCCTGTTACCCACCAGCTGACCGGGTGGTCATTCGGGTTAAACGTAATATATAAGGCTGAACTGACAAAAAATCGGCCAATTACACCACCAGGTATTATAGGAAAAACCATAAAGCCTTTGAACTAAAACAAACGCTGTTGTGACAGTGATGTACACTCCAGCAAACAGCTGATACTAGAAATTAATATTAAATAAATTCTAACAACAGCTGATCAAGCTTAAACGTGCTGCTGTTGTTTAGCGCAACATCCGCTGGTTTCCTCTTTCTGGCGCAAAGTGGGCGATAAACAAACGAGAGACGATCAGCTGATCATTGATCAGTTTCATGATTGAAGTAGCAACAGGAGAGGGAGGGGAGAGAATGAGAGAAGATGAGGCAGCTGCAGCGTAAAGACAGAATAACTTCAGCTTTGTGTCTTTTTCATTCTAGCTGAAGTACGGGACGAAATGTGTTCCTTTTCCCCTCAATACGGATGTATTGTAATTGGTCCAGCCCAGAGTTGATCATGACCAATTGGCTAATCCACCACCTTTCATTGTTTATACCGTTACAAAACCAAACAAACAAACATAAAAATGAAAAATCATTATTGGCTCACCGGGCAAATGCCCGGTATGCGGTCAGCTGGTGGGTAACAGGCATCTCCGAGAACGTTAGAGCACTTTTGCAAATATGTGATTCAACGTTCAACGTTGTTGAACTCCTGCACTTTTTCCGGGCACATTATTTCGGTGACTTTAACAAGGCCGTGTTTTATGAGGTCTCCATCTGAAAAAGGCTTGCCCTGTCTTGCGATGAGTTGGGCGACCTCATAGCTGCTATTGGAGCCTTTTCCTGGACAATTTGAGCACGAAAAAAATACTGTTGCTGACCCCACAGGATAGCTACCCTTTGCTTTAATTTCTGCTCTCGCTCAGCACCAGTGTAGGATGCATAGGCCTGATGTTTGGTTTCATAATGACGTTGTACATTATACTCTTTCATAACTGCCACAGTTTAAGTGCAGATCAAACAGACACACGTCCCCTTGAATTCTTTGAAGAAATATTCACTCTCCCACTGTGTCTGAAATTTTCTGCGTTCACTTTCTACCTTTTGCTTCTTTGGTTCTGCCATGTTTGGTAACTTGGGGGTAAATTTCTTCTGTGATTGTCCTTTTTGGTGGAGCAACTGCCTTGATCAACAGTAGCTCCCCCTGGTGTTAAAACTAAGAAGTGCAATAAACTCAAGCAAAAGTTGAAGTGCGGGCCATATTCTATTCTATTTATAAAATTACTTGAGGGCCAATTGGGCCGGACTTTGGACACCCCTGGTTTATGGTATGAACATAATTCAAACTCGGTCCCAACAGACTACCAGGTGTACATTGAGAGTTTGAACTAAAAAACTTCTGTAAGATTTACATTCGAAAAAAGGGAGGAAATTACTGTAGATGTGCAAAGGCCTGTACAGGCTAGTATCTAGCCGTAAAATAAATGGAAATTGTCCATGTTCTCAAATAGTCCAGACCACAGCACCTTCTTCTTCATGTAATTCCTCCAGGAACTGCCTGCATACTCCCGTCACATTAGGACGGATATTGTCATGCACCAGGAGGAATCCAGGACCCAATGCACCAGCATAGGGTCTGTAAGCGTGGGACTTCAATCCAAGATCTGTTGCAGAACCTGTAGAGGTTTGTGTGTCTCTCCATGGATATGGCTCCCCAGACCATCACTTATAAACCCTCAAACTGGTCATGCTAAACAATGTTACAGGCAGCATCACATTTTCCATGGCTTCTCCAGACCCTTTCACAGCTGTCCAGTGTGACCCTTTCTTATGTGTTCAGCTCTCATCTGTGAAAAGTGCAGGGTTCCAGTGGTAGACTTGCCATTTCTGGTATTTAATGCCAAATGTGTGGCACAAAACAGCAGATACTCTGGACAGGACCTTCTGCCCTGGATTCTCCTCCATTCTCTTCAGACTGTACTGGGAGACCCAGAAAAACCATCTGGCAGTGGCACGTATCAATGTGCCATCCTGGAGGATCTGGACAGACTCTGTGGGGACCATGTATTGCCTCAGTCTTTCAGTAGTGACACTGACCCTTGGCAAAAGCAAAACTTTTGGAAACCAGTCAGCCCGCCTGACGCAGGGCTTACGCAGAGAGACAGACAACCATTCCCACCTACGGGCAATTTAGATTCCCCACTTAAAATAACCCCACTACTTACATGTCATTGGACTGTGTTAGGAAGCCAGAGTACCTGGAGAGAACCCACAAAAGAACATGTGAACTCCACACAGAAAGGTCCCGGCCAGATGGTGAAGTTGAACTCAGGACCTTCTTGCTGTGAGGGAGCAATGCTAATCACGGCACCACCCAATATTCTCAATATTTGAGACAGAGTTAAACTGAATTCATCGTAGCTGATTTTGAAACCATTTAAATCCATAGTGAGTCATTCATAGTCACCTGCATAATAGCTTATTAGCCCAGTTTAACCTGCATTTAGGCAATATTTTATTGCAAGACAATATCTAGTTGATTACAATATTTGTTGCATGTGAGTGCGCTAAAAAAGAGAGAGATGTTGATGTGACTCTTTTCTCCCTTTCTCAGCTCAAGAAAGAAGACCAAGAGGAAATAAAAGTAAGAGTGAAAAGTGATCATAAAAAGAGATTAGCAAAACAATGATAATAACAATGACAGCACATGTTCTCTCCTCTCTGTCAGAAGATGAAGGACAGCTTGGAAAATGAACTGGTTAAAGTTATTTCAAAAGACAACTTTGAAACTACTGTGAGTTTTTATTCTAATTATACTCAGTAATAAATCTTTCTAAAACCTTCCTAAAATCTTTTGTTTCTTTTTTTTTAGTTAAATTGTGTTGCCAACCTGCACTGAGTCATAATGTACATGTGAACATAAACACAGGCTGGTCTGTCACACTTCTCTTTTAGGTTGTCACTTTGGACTATGGGATGAAAAACAAGGACCCCATCAATACCACATATTTCTACACTAAGGCTAACCCTACTGAAGCATTCAAGATTCCCAGAGAACAGGTCAGAACTACTGCATGTCTTTGCATGAGCTGTGTGTTCTTTCTGTAGATGTCTCTGTAAAACAGCTTTTATGTTACTGTCCTTGTTGTCAGGTGTCCAAGCTTCTCCCAGTGTGCTTTGCTGAGAAGATCCTCAGAGTTTACTGTAAGAACTCAGCCAGTCTGAGAGATGCTAAGTTCTGCTTTCAAAGCTGGTGTCACGAAAATGACTTTCTAACTGAGGTAACACTTTATTCTGTTGGGTGGCAGTTAGGGATGCACCGATACCGATACTGGTATCGGGTATCGGGGCCGATACTGTAAAATGTGTGCGTACTCGTACTCGTAAAAGTTAACCGATACCATGAACCGATACTAATGTAGCCCGGATGGGAATTTGGGAGTGGATAATCATAATTCCCATGGACTTAAACGCCACGGTAACATAAGGTGTTCACAGTTGATGTTATGTGATGTAACTCTACCCTGAATGTAATTTGCCCTGTAATATGTCGCAAGGTAAATACAGGTAATTAGAGCAATCAAACTGTTATGTTAATCATAAAAGTATTATTTTATGGTATGTAACTCTGAAGGAGTTAAAATATTTTTCAGAGTTCTCATTTTCTGGAGGCCCGTGAAGGTAGCATAAAACGGGACCTGTGTATCTGTTGCAATGGAGGAGGAGAAGAGAACGGCATGGAGAGATGAACGAGGTTAGCTGAACCAAAGTGAGAGACTCGGCTAGTTTTACTGAGGTTAACCAGCACAAAAGAGTGTGTGACTAGAAAGCTAACCGTGTGAGAGCTTCACAACAGAGTGTGGGTGAAGTGACTTTTGTTTCAATGGTCGCACCACCGTGCTGTGTTTCCAGCTACGATCGCCGAGGCTAAAGGCTAGCCGGACTGCTTGGCCGCCAAGGAGGCAGCCGCTATGGACTATCGGAGAGCTGGACAGTGACTCGCTAACGCGCTGTAGCAGAGACAGCATCGGGTCCGCAAGGAGTGGATTTATTGTGGGACTGGTGAACGGCGACCTACCGATCAGCTGAACTGTAAGTCAGACTTTTGTGCTCTTACTGGGGAGAAGAGGATTTTCTCCATCGTCCGGCGTGAGCAGCAAACAGGCCTGCAACAAGTGTGAATGTGAGTGTGTGTGGGGCCCATGTGTGAATATTGTGTGTTTAGTGGATTTATATAACGTGTTTTGGAGTGTATATTAGTGAGTCACTTACCAAAAGGTGATAACATAAGTTGGGTTGTTTAATATAATTTGAAAGGGAATTATGTCATTTATACAGTGTATTTCATTTGGTTAAGGAATTGGAATATCATTTGAGTTTAAAAAAGGGATGTGTTGTACAGTATTTGTCTCTGCCCTTACGTTCAGTAAACGTTTCGTTTGGGTTAAAGAGTTGTCTGGGGTCGTTTCTTTACTACTGGTTAAGTTTAACTTGTGTGTGGTAGAAGTATCGGTTTTTGTACTCGGTATCGGCAAGTACTCAGATCCAAGTATCGGTATCGGATCGGTTTGAAAAAATTGGTATCGTTGCATCCCTAGTGGCAGTGACAGGCATTACCATGTTACAAGAAATGTGATGAGAACATAAACATGAAAGCTGCTGTTAAACCCGCATATCCTGTCAGAGCCTTGAGTTCACATAACACTTTTGTACTAATGAACTTGTCTGTGTCATTATATGTCTGCAGGATCGAGACAGAGCAACTCCATGAAATGAAGATGTGAAACAATGAGAGATTTATTTTTTTGTGTTACTGCAGAGATTTAAAAACAGGTAAATCAACAAACTAAAGTGGTTTGGTGATTAAACTATATATCACACATTTTCACTATAATCAGACTATATAGCTCAACTTGGCTGAATGGTTTAGATAAAGGCTGCTGTTATGATTTGAAAAATCATTATTTATTATATAACAGGTCTCTACATGAAAATTCACCAAAGGATGACAGAATCTTTCTGCTGTTTCCTCTTTAGATTTGTTTACTGCTGGTTTCTAGTCCATCCAAAATAAAGTTTCTTTTCTCTTTGTTGTGTGTTATTTTAAAGTAACAGCCTTTGGAACATAAGAAGGAACTATGATACAAATACTATATTTTTCAAAATTGCATAGATTTCACTATGCTACTCATCCCTGCTGGTTACTGTTGGAAAAAGCATCCAGAATGCAAAACCTAATGTAGCCGGGTAGCACGAGCTCTCATTATGAAACCCCAGTCACCAATCAGACTTAATAGACACTTATAGCAATTCACATTGTATGTGATTTTTCAGTGATTCGTAGTGGTGCTCTTGGAGGAGTGGAGTTTAGGTAATAATTATTATTGTTCAGAGAGATCAAGTCCATTTGCTGTTAGCCCTTTTGCCACATCTGAGGTTTAGAGACGCCAGAAACTTTTGTAAACTTTGTAGGAAATGAAAGATTACAAGAACTGTGTTGAGGAAAGGCTGGACAGTGACACAGGACAGCCACAAAAGCTTTTGGCACACTTTAGATGGTTGTGCTCCAACTTACGAGCAAACCAGCTGCACTGCAGTCACAAAGTTGAGAAGAATCTTTATAACACATGTATCAGTTTCAGTTCAGGGGAAATTGTGTTACAGCAACATGATAAAGCACAGAAGTACTACAGTCGACACTAAACAACAAATAAACAACAAAGTTAAAGTGCCACGGATGCTTGTTAAGGGCCTTATACTACGAGAGTGCAAGAATGTACATGTACACACCGTTTATAAAAAAGAAAATCAAAGTAAAAATTAAGTTAGCTAAAAACAGAAAAACTAAGACTGACATGGTGTATGAGAGTGGCACAATTTGCATTAATATGTACATTATAAATCTAAGAAAAACAGCTGCTTGAAGGTATAATACAAAAATATGTTTGGGATCTTAGGAGTGACACACAGCGCTGTCTGGATTGGCGAGCGCAGCTGCGTTTTAGAAGAGAGGACGCAAATGCAGACACTTAGAGACAGGACTGGTCCTAACAAAAGAGCCGTTTATTTAGGTTGGAGGACAATTAAACAAGAATACAAAATAAAAGGCAAAAGGAGACTTAGATTTTCACTAAACAAAATTAAACTGGGTATGTCTGTGAGGGTTCTTAGTCATCCAGGTCATCGTAGTCTACGGAGCTTGGCAAAAAAAGTATCTGGAAGTCTTTAAGTTTCTTGAAGACATTTCACCTCTCATCTGAGAAGCTTTGTCAGTTCTAAGATTAATTGGTGGAGAGTTCCAGATTTCTATTGGGAGAAAAAATCAGGAGAGCCTTCTCCAAACATGACATCCCAGTGTACTTCAGACCAAGCCATACACTCAGACAAAAACTGGTTCATCCCAAAGACAAAGCTCCCAAACACAAACGTAACAACGTAGTATATGGTGTACAGTGCAGCAAGGAATGTTCAGACCCCCATATTGGAGAAACCAAACAGCCACTTTAAAAACACATGGCACAACAAGAAGAGCCAACTTTACAGAACAACCGAGGATGCCAATGTTCACATTTTGGACAGTTGATTTGAAAGAGGAGTGAAATAAGCCATCTATGTCCACTGTGAACAATCATCTTCTAACAGAGTTGGTGGCTTACGACACCAACCATCTGCCATCTATAATTCAGTTCTTAGATCCCTTCCCAGATGCCTTAACGCCCACTCACATCTTGGGTCATTTGATCTCAGTTAGTCACATGATAGGGTGAGCAAGGTCTCACAATGGGTTCACCTGAAACCTTGGCTGATTGTGACCTAAACCCGTTTTCACACTCTGCCTCATGTGATTGGGCAGAGAATTGATAGGGGGTCCATGACCCTTAGGGACATTCCTAATAGAGCTTAAGTCTGGGACTCTCCACCAATCGCTCTTAGAACTGAAGAAGCTCCTTGGATGAGAGGTGAAGTCCAGATGCTTTTTTAAGACGAGGTGGCCAATGTATGTTGAGCATAATGATTAACATACAATAATCATATGTTGGTGCAGTGAAGTGTGTTTCTCAAATAATATACAAAACTCTCATATGAGAAGAATAATTTAAAAATACAAATGTTGATGCATAAATATGCAGTGAGTCCAAGCATTAAGTTAAGTGTACATATGACTTCTTTAAAACACGTGTATGAGCTCAAACAATTGGTAAAACAAGTCTGAACAACGTTGGACACGCCCAATGAATGAACCAAAATAAATAAAGAAAAACTGGACACACAGGATAAAAACAATACAACAAACCTTGAGTGATTGCTCCACAAGTATTTCTTCTTTTATACTCAAGTCTTCCTCATCATCATGTTTTCTGTTTCCTTTTTTGTTGTGCAAACAGACACAACTTAAAGATGCTCTGCAGAATATTTTCATAGTCATTTAATCAGGTAAAGAAACTGCAGAAAGCTGAAGTAAATAATGGTTTGAAAGAGTAAATGGAAAGGCAGTAGATTGATTACAGCTAGCAACAAATAATTTTTCAGTGAGTATTTTGTACTGTTGAATAAGCAGAATTGAACAAAGTTGGACACCTAATGCATGAACCAAAAAAATGATGTAAAAAAACTGGACACACAGTATTAATAGAACACTTAAATATTCAGGCACTGAAGACACCAAGTGAAGTGTTTCAGGTGTAAGTTTGTCCCATTCTTCCTGCAAACAAGTCTTACGGTGGGCAACAGTACGGGGTCTTCGTTGTGGCATTTTGCACTTCAAAATACGCCACACATTCTCTATTCGAGACAGGTTTGGACAAACTTTTACATGATGGCTCAGGACAAATTTAGCTCTTTTTAAATTACTGTTTATCTCCACAAACTCAAGAATTCAAGTCAATTTCCACAGTTATGGGCCAGTTATGTTTACAGTTGATATGTTTATTCATTGATTCAGCACACAACCATTAGGCTGGGCTATTTAGATCCTTTTCTCTTTACTTATGTTAGTAAAATGATCAGGGAAGCTACTGCATTTTTGCAACATTTTTATGACAGCTATATTTAACTGTACTTTTTTCATAATATATCATAATACATTGACACTCAATTCTCTGTCTAGAGGACACTGGTTAGCTAATGCTGTCGTCAAGTAGCCTATCACTAGCAAACAAACAGCAAGCCAAGCGATGAATTCGTATATGAAATTCCAATGTTGAACCTGGAATAACATTAATTATGATGATGTGCGAACAACACCAACACGAGGATATCAGGTCCTGCTGGCAGGCACGACCCTAAAATGAGTTCTATTTCTAAAAGTGTTGACAAGAGAAAGACAATGAGCTGCCTAGTTAGTTAGGACTGTAGTATGATATAATATAATACGCTCAAGTTATTCCTGTCCAGTTATTTACAAATCACTACCTATTACCCACTCCATGTTGTTTTCATTTTTTTCATAGTATTGTGTTAATGTGCTGTCCCCAGTATTTCTAGTACATTTTGTTTGTTCATACATTTGCTGTATCCTGCAGTGATATTGAAGCTGTTCCAGTCTGTTGTGGTAAAAGGAGAGCTGAGTGTAAAACCGAAGCTCTGAATTTACTGGTTGGTCTACATCCTTACCCTCACCTATGGTCATGAGCACTGGGTAGTGAGCGAAAGAACAAGATCGCAGATATAAGCGGCTTTGTCTGAAGGGTGGCTGGCCTCTCCTTTAGAGATAGGGTCAGGTGTTTGGCCATCTGGGAGGGCCTCAGAGTAGAACCGCTGCTCCTCCACATCGAAAGGAGCCAATTGAGGTGGTTCGGCATCTCACTATGATGCCTCCTGGGTGGGGTGTTTTGGGCATGTCCCAGCGAGAAGAGGCCCCGGGGCAGACCCAGGACAAACTCAAGAGAATCTATCTCTTGGCTGGCCTGGGAACGCCTTGGTGTTCCCCCGGAAAGGTTGGAGGAGGTGGACTCAGAAATGCACACTATCTTGGTCGACTGCTGCATCTAAACTTTCTCCCAGACTTCTCTTTCTTTCTTGCCTTCGCAAAACATCTAATGTCCTGTTCAATATCTAATCCAAAGTTTATTTAGCATACAGACTGGAAAATCTGGGATTGATCCACTGACTTTTCAATTTGTAGGTGCTACTACCTGAGCCACAGCCCTCACAGACGCTGCATGAATTTAGAAACTCCTTCTGCAAGTCTGCAAGATAGCAGTTCAAAATTCAAAAGATAAATTAATTCAATTCTAAATGACCAATGATGTTGTAGACAAGTGAATAAGGAACTGCATTTTCATTTCATCCTAAAGCACATTAGGCCCGACTTTTGTTTTGTGTTTGTTTATGTGGTAAACAAAAAAGTGTGAAACAAATCATAACATATTTTATATTTTAGATTCTTCAAATAACCAGCCTTTGCTTTGAATACAGCTTTGCACACTCTTGGCATTCTCTTGTTGAGCTTCATGAGGTAGTCACCTGAAAAGGTTTTCCAACAGTCTTGAAAGAGTTCCCAGAGATGCCGAGCACTTGTTTGCCCTTTTGCCTTCACTCGGTCGATCTAATCCCAAACCATCTCTATTGTGTTTAGATCAGGTTACTGTGGAGGGCAGGAAACCTGGCGCAGCACTCCATCACACTCCTTCATGGTCAAATAGCCTTAGACAGCCTGGAGGTGTGTTTGGGGTCATTGTCCTTGTAACCCAAAGAACCTGACACGACTCAGATGTTCATTTTATTGTCCAGTCCTGTTGAAAAATAGATGACGGTCCAACTAAACGCAAACTGGAAAGAATGGTATGTCGCTGTTGGTGCTGCTTCAGTGTGCCATTTTGCGACTTCTTGCAATTTTAAAAATAAATTGATTAAAGTCATATCTAGTTTTTTTCTCTATTTAAGCTAATTGTTTAGAGTAAATAACCCCTTTGCTTGGAAAATGGAACAAATACAAAGACCTGTTTAAACTGGAAGACACTCACCTTCTATCAGTGTTTGCACAGTGTACTTTATGATTGCACAGTTCTGTGTTTGTCTGTCTCTCTGTTTTCTTTATCCAAGGGTGTGGTGCTCCTCCCAGCTACCTGTTTGCACACCTGTCATCGGTCGTGACATCAATGCTGTTATACTGCTGTCCACACAATGTATTCACACTTTCATAAACAGAGTATGCATAATAACTTTTTACTATCATAAGTTTCAGTGTGCCTTCAATTTTGAATAAATCCCCAACAGTGTCACCAGCAAAGCACCATCACACCTCCTCCTCCATGCTTCACGTTAGGAACCATACATGCAGAGACCATCCATTCACCTTTTCTGTGTTGCACAAACACACAGTGGGTGCAACCAAAGATCTCAAATTTGGACTCATCAGACCAAAGCAAAGATTTTAACTGGTCTGATGTCCATTCCTTGTGTTTCTTGGCCCAAATAAATCTCAACTGCTTGTTGCTTTTCCTTAATAGTGGCTTCTTAGCAGCTTTTTGGCCTAAACAGTTGGTGCAGAGATGTGTCTGCAGCTAGAACTCTGTGTGACACTTATCTGGGCTCTAATCTTAGGTGCTGTTAACTTTCAATTTGTTAACAAATTATATGATATAATTTATATTATAATTTAAAATAAAATAATTAAACATTCTAACCGAAAATGGATTTAGCTACATTCTGGACCGTGTTTCCGGAATGCAGTAGCAAACGAACTGATTGGAGACCGTAACAGCCAATCAGAATTTTTGCATCTAAGTCTGTGATTGGTTGGTTTTGTGGCACACTTATAACAGTGTACAGAGTGTGGAGCGCACATGAAACAGAGATGTTGTGAGCGCAAACGACACACTGAGAGCAGGTCCAAAGATGTCTGTCAGCACACAGAGCAGAGAATGATCGAGAGCAAATGCTAACAACTGAGCAAGAGGGGTTGTTATTGTGTGTGTATATGGATAATAGCAAACACTGAAATACATTTCTTGCACGCAGAAATGAATTTTGTTCGCTCAAATTAAACTTTTCTTTGCTCAAAATGCAACATTTGCGCTTGCAATTTGTTTTTTTACGTGCGCTTTGAATAGAGGCACAAAAATAATGCTATAGCAAACT
The DNA here is from genome assembly GCF_013358895.1 of Oreochromis aureus. Lineage (NCBI taxonomy): Eukaryota > Metazoa > Chordata > Actinopteri > Cichliformes > Cichlidae > Oreochromis > Oreochromis aureus. Next base: position 17,371,646 of record NC_052961.1, on the reverse strand, counting down.
CGATTGTAGGTTGGTTCCCACTGTTTTTTGCTTACATACAGCCAATTTTGATTTTTGTGAATTAACATTTTTGTGATATGTTTTAGGGAACAAAGACCAAACAGCTCAATTTATTAAAATGAGAGGAGAAAATGATCACTTCTTGGTGTGCAGAATTCGGCCACTGTGGCATGGAGGTACAAGAATAAATCAATTTACACAGCATACTCATATGTCTTGATGCATGCTGTTGATTCTGTTCATCTGGACGTAGTGTTTTCAGTGGGAGAAACGTTTCATCACTCATCCAAGTGACTTCTACAGTCTCAGCTGACTGCAGGTTTCCCCAATCTTATAAACAGTACAGTTGCATGCACTTAAATACACTCTCGATGGAGGCTCTGTTGAAGGACCCAGCAGTCTCTGTGTGATATTATTCCTCCCAAGAATTCTCAGAAAGTACAATCTGTGTTGGGCCTTTTTCAGCAGCTCAGAGGTGTTCACGCTCTTCTATGTTGTGCCATGCGTTTATGAAGTGGCTGTTTGGTCTCTCCAATGTAGAGGTCTGAGCATTCCTCGCTGCACTTTACAGCATACACTACGTTGTTAAGTTTGTGTTTAGGAGTTCTGTCTTTGGGATGAACCAGTTTTTGCTTGGGTGTGTGACTGGTATATCATAGGGTGATCATATTTTGATTTCCAAAAAAGAGGACACTTGGCTCAGTCATGAAGAACTTGCTTAAAGAAACATAAAATCGGCCCGGGCATTTTGACTAGAGACCGGCCCGCCGGGTATTATAGGAAAAGCCATAAAGCCTTAGAATGAAAACAAACGCAGTTGTGACAGTGATGTACACTGTCTTGTTGGTATATGTATGATTTCTATACATTTTACATCAGATAAAAACTGGTTGTAAGATTCAGATAATTATTTAATAAAAGCGAGACATTTTAAATGAATGAATGAATGAATGAATAGCCTTTATTGTCATTGTACAAGGTACAACGAAATTGGAGTGCCACTCCCTTGGTGCAAAATTCAATAATAAATATAAATATAAAATATAAAAGTACAATAAAACAATCGTAACTACTCAAACAATAGTAAGTACAATATATACAAGATAGCAGCATTAATATAATAACAGTAAGAATAGCAGCATAATATAATGGCAGTGACGGTATGGAGTAGCTAAGCAGGTTCAATTGTTTTTGTGCTTATTTACTACGGTGATAGCTCTGGGAAAGAAGCTATCCCTGAATCTGTTTGTCCTGGTTTTATGTGACCTGTACCGTCGGCCTGACGGTAATAGTTCAAACAGTTGATTGCTGGGGTGAGAGTAGTCCTTGATGATATTGCCAGCTCTGCTGAGGTACCGAGAATTTGCAATGACCTCCAGGCTGGGCAGAGAACAACCAGTGATCTTCTGGGCTGTGTTGATGACCCTCTGCAGTACTTTCCTATCTGCAGCTGAGCACCCTGCATACCATGTTGTTATGCCGTGCGTTAGGATGCTCTCTATGGTGGCTCTGAAATGTCACCAGCAGCCTCTCCTCCAGGTTGTTCCTCCTGAGCACTCTCAGAAAGTGGAGACGCTGCTGGGCCTTTTTTACCACCGCCGTGGTATTTGCAGTCCAGGAGAGATCATCAGAGATCTGCACGCCCAGAAACCTCATGGAGTGTACCCTCTCCACACGGTTCCCGTGAATGTAAAGTGGGGCCGGGTCTGCTCTGCCCTTCCTGAAGTCCAAGATAAGTTCTTTAGTTTTCGTGATGTTCAGTTGGAGGTTGTTAACTGAACACCACTCAGTCAGTCTGTTGACCTCATCTCTGTAGTCCGACTCATCCCCCCTTGAGATGAGTCCAACCACTGTGGTGTCATCCGCGAATTTTATGATGGTGTTTGAGAGATGGGTAGGAGAGCAGTCGGATGTGTAGAGCGTAAACAGGAGGGGACTCAGCACCGGGTCTCCACAAGGATGTGTTCTGAGTGTAATGGAGCTGGACAGATGGGGGCCGAGTCTGACAGACTGTGGTCTGTTTGTCAGGAAGTCCTTGATCCAGAGGCAGATGGGGGTGGAGAGTCCCAGGTGAGACACTTTCTGGACCAGGATCTCCGGGATGATATGATTGAATGCTGAGCTAAAGTCCAGAAAGAGCATTCTCACATAGCTTCCTCGGTGCTCCAGGTGACTCAGCGCAGTGTGGAGCGCTATGGTGATAGCGTCCTCAGTGGATCGATTTGTCCTGTAGGCAAATTGGTGGGGGTCCAGAGTGGGAGGCAGACCGGCCCTGATGTGCTGACAGACCAGTCTCTCAAAGCACTTCATCACTACAGGCGTAAGTGCAACAGGCCTGTAGTCATTTGGGCTGACTACAGCTGTCTTCTTGGCGATGGGGATGATGGTGGAGGTTTTGAGGCAGGGCAGGATGGTGTTTGATGACAAGGAGAGGTTGAAGATTTTAGTGAAGATTCCGGTCAGTTCGTCAGCACATGCTCTGAGAACCTTTCCATGTATTCCATCAGGACCTGCCGCCTTCCTGGGATTCACTGACCTTAGAACACACCTCACTTGATGCTCCCTAAGTGTTAGTGTGCCAGTGCTGGGGGCGGGTGGAAGTGGTGTGACAGCTGAGGGCCTGGTCGTCTCAAAGCGGGCGAAGAAACGGTTTAGATCCTCAGCCAGCGAGGCATCAGTCCTAGATGTCGCCTGGTTATTGCTTCTGTAGTTGGTAATGTGATTGATCCCCTGCCACATTTTTCTGGGGTCGTTGTCAGCAAAGTGATCTTCAATCCCCCTCCTATAGGCAGCCTTAGCTTTCCTGATGCCTCTACTCAGGTCTGCCCTGGCCGCCCTGTACGCAGCCCTGTCCCCTGACTTGAAGGCAGTGTTGCGGCTTTTTAGGAGGGATTGCACTTTGCTATTCATCCAGGGTTTTTGATTTGAAAACACCCTGACCCTTTTGTTGACGGTGACATTGTCAACACAGTTCCTGATGTACGAGAGTACAGTGTCCATGTACTCCTGGAGGTTGTGGCTGGAGAATAAATCCCATACAGTTGTTGAAAAGCAGTCCTGCAGTTGAGAGAGGGCTCCTTCAGGCCAGGTTTTTATTGTCTTTGTCTGGGGCTTTGTTTTTCTCCGCAGGGGGGTGTAGGTGGGGGTGAGGGACATGCAGAGGTGGTCAGATCCAGCCAGGTGGGGGAGGGGTGTCGCTCTGAAAGCATGCCTGATGTTTGAATACAGGGAGTGCAGAATTATTAGGCAAATGAGTATTTTGTCCACATCATCCTCTTCATGCATGTTGTCTATAGTCGACGCGTCGTTTGAAGCTTTGTAAGATCCTGAAAGACGCAGGAATAAGCAGTAAGATTTAAGAGATAAGCAGTAAGATTTAAGAGTGTAATCACGGACTAAAACAGAAGATGTTAGCAATGCATGTACAAGGATGCCAGCTGACGTTAAACTCTAAAAAAGAAGAAGAAGCAGTGTTCGGTATTGTAGCTGTGTCCAAATTTAGTGGCTGCATGCTTCAGGAGGCCGCATTTGCAGGCTGATTACGTTACAACAATGCGACGAAGGCTGTCCAAATTCGAAGACTCCTCCAAATGCAATTGACAAATGCATCCTCCATTTCCCCAGATTTGAAGGATGGGTTGGATGTGTCCTTCGTGGCCCAACCTATCCCAGAATTCATAGTGCGGCCCAGCTAATTCCAGTTTCCAACAATGGCAGCAGCTACTTAGTTTTAATATTACTCTTATTACTCTGGGTCACAAAATAAACTTTTAAGATATTTTCAGGCAAGAATGTAGCTGTGTAAACTTCAAATATCTGCTTGATTTATCAAGACATCACATATTTGCAAAAGTGCTCCGACCTTTCTGAGACGTCTGTTACCCACAGCAAACTCCCAGCACATCGTTTTCAAACCCTGCATGGTCTTTCGTTACTCAGATTAAACATAATATATAAGTCACTTAGACAACTTAAAAATGTTACTGTTTGGCTTTTTTCAGTGTTTTATTTGTTCCTGAATAAATCGGTTTGGTTAAGATTAAAATGATAGTTTTCACACAGCTGAATAAAAATCAAACAGAAAACTGATTAAATAAAAGTGTGAGATGGTCAAGAATTTACAGCGGTGTCCTATTATATTTTAGATAGCAAGGAGCACACGGCTGAGGTTATTAAACTCCACTGAGACAATCTGCAAATTTCATTAAACGTTTAATAAACTATCATCTTGTCTTTATTTTTAGTTAGCACATACCTTAAACACCTCAAGCTGTAAGCTAATAATAGTTATATAAGAGGAGATGCATGCTGGTGCAATAAGCTGTATGTTTTACATCCAATGGATTAATTGACTGATCGCAAAAATAATCGGTGACTAGTCGACTATCAAAATAATCCTTTGTGGCAGCCCTAGTAAACAGTAATAATGTATCTCTTGCAGCATGAGGATGCCTCTTTAGAGATGTTTGATCATCTGGTGAAGGCAAATGGTCTGGCACAAGAGATGGAGTGTTATGAACTGATACTCCCAACGGACCTGACATTTATCAAAGAGATGATTAAAATTGAGAGGTGGGCACCGGCGCCAGAGGTGAGGATGAATAAACAGACCATCCTCTGGAAGCCATTTAGCGTCCCCTATGCCCACTGATACATGATTACTTTACATACTCACTGATATATCACAAAAGGGCTGCTGTACAGCAAATGACCAGCAGATGTGAGTACTTCCAAATGAGCTGTTGAACGGGGCTTCATGTGGTCTGCGTTTTGGCGAAGCAATTGGTCGTAAGGATTCGACATATTCACAGGGCTTCATCACAGCATCACTAGTACTGTAGTTAGTGTAGTTAGTAGTGATATTACGTCTGTGTCGAAGTCTGTATCATTCTACAGAATGTCATTTGACCAAAGACAAACGAGGCCCCCTTTCTCTGAAACGAAGAGACTCCCTCATTATGTGATTCAAGCTGTTGAAAACACATTACAGAATTACAGGAAGTGTTTTACATGATCTGGGTCTGAGGTGATTCCGAGGAGATTGCAAGCACATTTTGGAGCCACTAAAAATGCTAAAATTATCAGCATTTTGTGAGCATTTGTGAATGAAAAATAATTATATTGTATCATTAAAACATGCTAGTGCTAGTAGATGAAATAAGTACTGGACACTTTTTTGCTATGAATAAAATCATATTACAGTTTCTACCAAATCTAAAAATGTCCACACAGAGTCAGTGGATAGAAATGAACTGAGATTTCTGTTTAAAGTAGAAGAAGGAAAAGCATCATCCTCTTTCCTTGTAAACGTGCAGCTGCAGCTCGAGACCAAATTAGGCTGCAGCATTGTCCCCTGTAGTGATAGCACTAATCTAATGCATTTGAAAAAAATCATAATATCGCAAGATTTAACATCTCTTTTTTCTAATTCATAAATACGTTAACGGTTGTGTGTCTCTGTCATGGTTAGTCTATATCAATACAAAAACACATCAACACAAAACTCAGAAGGAACAGTACAGTGTGGTATAAAGTAAAGCCTGTTCATTGGTGACCTTCAAGCAATCTTTAAGTCCATAAAAAGATGAGGTGTGTCCCAGTTTGTTCAGTTTGTTTGCCAGGATAATAATCTCAATTAGATTGTTATCCTGGCAAACAAACTAGAACAAACACTGCATGTGTGAGACTCATACATTCAGTGTTAAGCCAGTTAAGCCTGATGTTGTAAAAATTTTCAGTAAACTACCAATAATTACATCTTGATTATAGAAGATTTACATTTTTAAACATAATAGATAAAAAATACATTATATATAATAATGTACAACACAATCTTAACCTCCTAAGACCCGAACTCTTCCTCGGCATGCATTTTTTATTTCTCTTCGATATTTGGGCTGATTGAGACCTGAAGAATGTAAAAACACAGAATTACCAGATTTTTTTAACCTAAATTTTGTTTCTAAGAAAAATGAGAGCCACATATGAGGATATTCATTTAAAATTTCGATAGAACAGTAGCAGTAGAATGTCCTCATAAGTGGATATCAGGCCCATGTAGAGCAAAATTGAGTCATTTGACAAAGAAAGAACAGTACAGTATCCACATCTGAACCAAAGAGTAAAACAGTGAAATGTGGATTATTAAATATTAGGTCTCTCTCCTCCAAGTCTCTGTTAGTACATGACTTAATAATTGATCAACAAATCGATTTACTCTGCCTTACAGAAACCTGGTTGCAGCAGGGTGATTATGTTAGTTTAAATGAATCAACACCCCCGAGTCATTCTAACTACCAGAAACCTCGAAGCACAGGCCGAGGGGGCGGTGTGGCAGCAATTTTTCACACCAGGCAATTAATCGACGAAAGACCAAGACAGACTTTTAATTCATTTGAAAACCTGATGCTTAGCCTCGTCCACCCCAGCTGTAAAACTCAAAAACCAGTCTTACTTGTTATCATCTATCGTCCACCTGGGCCTTACACAGAGTTTCTCTCTGATTTCTCAGACTTTTTATCTGGTTTAGTGCTCAGCTCAGATAAAATAATTATTGTGGGTGATTTTAACATCCATGTAGATGCTAAAAATAACAGCCTCAACATCGCATTTAATCTGTTATTAGACTCAATTGGCTTCTCTCAAAATGTAAAAGAACCCACCCACCACTTTAATCACACTCTAGATCTTGTTTTAACATATGGCATAGAAACTGAACATTTAACAGTGTTTCCTGAAAACCCTCTCCTGTCTGATCATTTCCTGATAACATTTACATCTACAATAATTGATTACACAGCAGTGGAGAGTAGACTTTATCAAAGTAGATGTCTTTCTGAAAGTGCTGTAATTAAGTTTAAGAATATAATCCACCAACTGTTATCATCTTCAATGCCCTGTACCAACATAGAGCAGAGCAGCTATCTGAACGCTACTCCAACAGAGGTCGATCATCTTGGTAATAATTTTAACATCTCACCACGTACGACTCTGGATACTGTAGCTCCTGTGAAAACTAAGGCCTCAAATCAGAAGTACCTGACTCCGTGGTATAATTCTCAAACACGTAGCCTAAAGCAGATAACTTGTAAGCTGGAGAGGAAATGGCGTGTCACAAATTTAGAAGACCATCATTTAGCCTGGAGAAAAAGTTTGTTGCTTTATAAGAAGCCCTCCGCAAATCCAGAACATCTTACTATTCGTCACTGATTGAAGAAAATAAGAACAACCCCAGGTTTCTCTTCAGCACTGTAGCCAGGCTGACAAAAAGTCAGAGCTCTACTGAGCCAACAATCCCTTTAACGTTAACTAGTAATGACTTCATGAACTTCTTCACAAATAAAATTTTAATCATTAGAGAAAAAATTACCAATAATCATCCCACAGATGTAATATTATCTACAGCTACCTTTAGTACCATTGATGTTAAGTTAGACTCTTTTTCTCCAATTGATCTTTCTGAGTTAACTTCAATAATTATTTCCTCCAAACCATCAACGTGTCTTTTAGACCCCATTCCTACAAAACTGCTCAAAGAAGTCCTGCCAATAATTAATGCTTCAATCTTAAACATGATCAACTTATTTCTAATAATCGGCTATGTACCACAGGCCTTCAAGGTGGCTGTAGTTAAACCTTTACTTAAAAAGCCATCACTTGACCCAGTGGTCTTAGTTAATTAAAGGCTAATCTCCAACTTTCTTTTCATATCAAAAATCCTTGAAAGAGTAGTTGTCAAACAGCTAACAGATCATCTGCAGAGGAATGGCTTATTTGAAGAGTTTCAGTCAGGTTTCAGAGCTCATCACAGCACAGAAACAGCTTTAGTGAAGGTTACAAATGATCTTCTTATGGCCTCTGACAGTGGACTCATCTCTGTGCTTGTCCTGCTAGACCTCAGTGCAGCGTTCGATACTGTTGACCATAATATCCTATTAGCGCGATTAGAACATGCTGTAGGTATTACAGGTACTGCACTGCAGTGGTTTGTATCATATCTATCTAATAGACTCCAATTTGGTCATGTAAATGGAGAGTCCTCTTCACACACTAAGGTTAATTATGGTGTTCCACAGAGTTCAGTGCTATGACCAATTTTGTTTACATTATACATGCTTCCCCTAGGCCGCATCATTAGAAGACATAGCATACATTTTCATTGCTATGCTGATGACACCCAGCTCTATCTATCCATGAAGCCAGATAACACACACCAATTAGTTAAACTGCAGGAATGTCTTAAAGACATAAAGACCTGGATGGCCGCTAACTTTCTGCTTCTTAATTCAGATAAAACTGAGGTTATTTTACTCAGCCCTGAAAATCTTAGAAATATGGTATCTAACCAGATTCATAGTCTGGATGGCATTACCTTGGCCTCCAGTAACACTATGAGGAACCTTGGAGTCATTTTTGACCAAGACATGTCCTTCAACGCACATATTAATGGATTGCATTTATATAGCGCTTTTCTAGGCACCCAAAGCGCTTTACAATTCCACTATTCATTCACTCTCACATTCACACACTGGTGGAGGCAAGCTACAGTTGTAGCCACAGCTGCCCTGGGGCAGACTGACAGAAGCGAGGCTGCCATATCGTGCCATCGGCCCCTCTGGCCACACCAGTAGGCGGTGGGGTAAAGTGTCTTGCCCAAGGACACAACAACCAGGACAGAGAGAGCAGGGGGATCGAACCGGAAACCTTCCGGTTACAGATGAGCTTCCCAATCCCCTGAACCACGGTCGCCCCGTCATATTAAACATATTACATATTAAACAAATATGTAAGACTGCTTTCTTCCATTTGCATCTTTCTTCCATTTGCATCTCTAAAATTAGAAATATCCTGTCTCAGAGTGACGCTGAAAAACTAGTTCATGCATTTATTACTTCCAGGCTGGACTACTGTAATTCATTATTATCAGGATGTCCTAAAAACTCCCTGAAAAGCCTTCAATTAAATGCTGCAGCAAGAGTACTGACAGGGACTAGAAAGAGAGAGCATATTTCTCCTGTTTTGGCTTCCCTTCATTGGCTTCCTGTTAAATCCAGAATTGAATTCAAAATCCTGCTCCTCACATACAAGGTCTTAAATAATCAGGCCCCATCTTATCTTAATGATCTTGTAGTGCCATATCACCCTATTAGAGCACGTCGCTCTCGCACTGCAGTCCTACTTGTTGTTCCTAGAGTATTTAAAAGTAGAATGGGAGGGAGAGCCTTCAGTTTTCAGGCCCCTCTTCTGTGGAACCAGCTTCCAGTTTGGATTCGGGAGACAGACACTATCTCTACTTTCAAGATTAGGCTTAAAACTTTCCTTTTGCTAAAGCATATAGTTAGGGCTGGACCAGGTGACCCTGAATCCTCCCTTAGTTATGCTGCAATAGACGTGAGGCTGCCGGGGATTCCCATGATGCACTTAGTTTTTCCTTTCCAGTCACCTTTCTCACTCACTATGTGTTAATAGACCTCTCTGCATTGAATCATATCTGTTATTAATCTCTGTCTCTCTTCCACAGCATGTCTTTATCCTGTCTTCCTTCTCTCACCCCAACCGGTCGCAGCAGATGGCCCCACCCTCCCTGAGCCTGGTTCTGCGGAGGTTTCTTCCTGTTAAAGGGAGTTTTCCTTCCCACTGTTGCCAAAGTGCTTGCTCATAGGGGTCATATGATTATTGGGTTTTTCTCTGTATCTATTATTGTACGATCTACTGTACAATATAAAGCGCCTTGAGGCGACTGCTGTTGTGATTTGGCGCTATATAAATAAAATTGAATTGAATTGAATTGAATCCTGTTTTCCACCTGGAAAAAGAATGTACACTGAGGCTTGTCTTGGGTTCACATAAAACCTTGTTGCTATGTCATCTTAAATTGGTCATGTGATTGGTTTACCATCGTTTACTACTTTTCTTTCTCAGCCAATCAGCAGCACTTGTGCGATTGTTTCGCCCCCATAGCTCCCGGTAAGCTGTAGACAGATTCAACTGTCTGTGTATTTAAAAATAGTAATGCCTCCGCGCAGCATTCTCTTGTTAGTAACGGTAACAACATTGTAACAATAGAAATAGTAAAGAGTTAGATTACTAGTTACTGAAAAATGCTGTTGTTCTCATCACTCCTCGTCTCTTCCTCATCTCTCCACAGCTGGGGCGATGACGGTGCAGCAGCTAACGTGGTGGTTAATTTGACACATTTTGCTGCATCTGTTAGTTTATTTTTATTGTTTTCTCTCAGGTGTGGACCAAAACAACTGCACCAAGACCCTTTGGCCCCATCAGATGTTCTCATGACTCATCGAGTGACACCACTGACCAGTCAGTCGGTGGCATGCGGTCTGACCACATCACATTATAGTACCTGGTACAAGGTACTATGACCTAATAGAAAACCCTGAAAACTGTGGCAAGTAGATCCAATTAGGTACTAATGAAAAGAGGCTTTTGGAGAAGGTTCGTTTATGGTATGAACATAATTCAAACTCGGTCCCAACAGACTACCAGGTGTACATTGAGAGTTTGAACTAAAAAAAACTTCTGTAAGATTTACATTCAAAAAAGGCAGGAAATTACTGTAGCAAAGGCCACATTAGGATGGATATTGGTAAATGGCCTGTATTTGTATAGCGCTTTACTAGTCCCTAAGGACCCCAAAGCGCTTTACATATCCAGTCATCCACCCATTCACACACACATTCACACACGGGTGATGGCAAGCTACATTGTAGCCACAGCCGCCCTGGGGCGCACTGACAGAGGCGAGAAAAACTAGTTCTCGCCTCTGTCAATGCGAGAACTAGTTTTTCATGATATTGTCATGCACCAGGAGGATTCGAGGACCCACTGCACCAGCATAGGGCCTGTAAGCATGGGATTTCATCCCAAGATCTGTGGCACAACCTGTAGAGGTTTGTGTGTCTCTCCATGGATATGGCTCTCCAGACCATTACTTATAAACCCTCAAACTGGTCATGCTAAACAATGTTACAGGCAGCATCACATTTTCCACAGCTTCTCCAGACCCTTTCATCCTTTCTTATGTGACCCTTTCTTATGTGTTCAGCTCTCATCCGTGAAAAGTGCAGGGTTCCAGTGGTAGACTTGACATTTCTGGTATTTAGTGACAAATGCGTGGCACAAAAGAGTAGATACTGCTCTGGACAGGACCTTCTATGGCGCTTTCCTGCTCTCCTAGAGTTACTGCTGTTACTGCCCTGGATTCTCCTCCATTCTCTTGAGACTGTGCTGAGAGACACAGAAAAAACATCTGGCAGTGGCACGTATCAATGTGCCATCCTGGAGGATTTGGACAGCCTCTGTAGGGACCATGTATTGCCTCAGTCTTCCAGTAGTGACAATGACCCTTGCCAAAAGCACACCTAATGAAAAGCAGTCAGCCAGCCTGACGCAGGGCTTACGCAGAGAGACAGACAACCATTCCCACCTACGGGCAATTTAGATTCCCCACTTAACCTAACTCCACTACTTACATGTCATTGGACTGTGGTAGGAAGCCGGAGTACCTGGAGAGAACCCACAAAAGAACATGTAAACTCCACACAGAAAGGTCCCGGCCAGATGGTGAAGTTGAACTCAGGACCTTCTTGCTGTGAGGGAACAGTGCTAATCACCACGCCACTGTACTGCCCAATAGTCTCAATATTTGAGACAGAGTTAAGCTGAATTCATCGTAGCTGATTTTGAAACCATTTAAATCCATAGTGAGTCATTCATAGTCACCTACATAATAGCTTATTAGCCCAGTTTAACCTGCATTTTATTTTATTGCAAGAAAACATCTAGTTGATTACAATATTTGTTGCATGTGAGTGCACTAAAAAAGAGAGAGATGTTGATGTGACTCTTCTCTCCCTTTCTCAGCTCAAGAAAGAAGACCAAGAGGAAATAAAAGTAAGAGTGAAAAGTGATTATAAAAAGATCTTAGCAAAACAATGATAACACAATGACAGCTCATGTTCTCTCCTCTATCTGTCAGAAGATGAAGGAAAGCTTGGAAAATGAACTGGCTAAAGTTGTTTCAAAAGACAATTTTGAAATTACTGTGAGTTTTTATTCTAATTATACTCAGTAATAAAGCTTCCTAAAATCTTGGCTTTTGTTTTGTTTCTTTAGTTAAATTGTGTTGCCAACCTGCACTGAGTCATAATGTACATGTGAACATAAACACAGGCTGGTCTGTCACACTTCTCTTTTAGGTTGTCACTTTGGACTATGGGATGAAAAACAAGGACCCCATCAATACCACATATTTCTACACTAAGGCTAACCCTACTGAAGCATTCAAGATTCCCAGAGAACAGGTCAGAACTACTGCATGTCTTTGCATGAGCTGTGTGTTCTTTCTGTAGATGTCTCTGTAAAACAGCTTTTATGTTACTGTCCTTGTTGTCAGGTGTCCAAGCTTCTCCCAGTGTGCTTTGCTGAGAAGATCCTCAGAGTTTACTGTAAGAACTCAGCCAGTCTGAGAGATGCTAAGTTCTGCTTTCAAAGCTGGTGTCACGAAAATGACTTTCTAACTGAGGTAACACTTTATTCTGTTGGGTGGCAGTGACAGGCATTACTATGTTACAAGCAATGTGATGATAACATAAACATGAAAGCTGCAGTTAAACCCGCATATCCTGTCAGAGCCTTGAGTTCACATAACACATTTGACCTTTTGGTTGTACTAATGAAATTGTCTGTGTCCTTATATATCTACAGGATTGAGACAGAGCAACTCCATGAAATGAAGATGTGAAACACTGAGAAATTAGATTTTTTGTGTTACTGCAGAGATTTAAAAGCGGGTAAATCACCAAACTAAAGTAGTTTGATGATTAAACTATATATCACACATTTTCACTATAATCAGACTACATAGCTCAACTTGGCTCAATGGTTTGGATAAAGGCTACTGTTATGATTTGAAAAATCATTATTTATTATATAACAGGTCTCTACATGAAAATTTACCAAAGGATAACAGAATCTTTCTGCTGTTTCCTCTTTAGATTTGTTTACTGCTGGATTCTGGTCCATTCAAAATAAAGTTACTTTTCTCTTTGTTGTGTGTTATTTTAAAGTAACAGCCTTTGGAACATAAGAAGGAACTATGATACAGATACTTTATTTTAAAAAATTGCATAGATTTCACTATGCTACTCATCCCTGCTGGTTACTGTTGGAAAAAGCATCCAGAATGCAAAACCTAATGTAGCCGGGTAGCACGAGCTCTCATTATGAAACCCCAGTCACCAATCAGACTTAATAGACACTTATAGCAATTCACATTGTATGTGATTTTTCAGTGATCCGTCGTGGTGCTCTTGGAGGAGTGGAGTTTAGGTAATAATTATTATTGTTCAGAGAGATCAAGTCCATTTGCTGTTAGCCCTTTTGCCACATCTGAGGTTTAGAGACGCCAGAAACTTTTGTAAACTTTGTAGGAAATGAAAGATTACAAGAACTGTGTTGAGGAAAGGCTGGACAGTGACACAGGACAGCCACAAAAGCTTTTGGCACACTTTAGATGCTTGTGCTCCAACTTACGAGCAAACCAGCTGCACTGCAGTCACAAGGTTGAGAAGAATCTTTATAACACATGTATCAGTTTCAGTTCAGGGGAAATTGTTGTGTTACAGCAATATGATAAAGCATGAAAGTACTACAGTCGACACTAAACAAGAAATAAACAACAAAGTTAAAGTACCACGGACGCTTGTTAAGTGCAAGAATGTACATATACACACCATTAATAAAAAAAACAAATCAAAGTAAAAGTTAGCTAAAAAGAGAAAAACTGAGACTGACATGGTGTATGAGAGTGGTGCAATTTGCATTAATCTGTACATTATAGATCTAAGAAAAACAGCTGCTTGAAGGTATAATACAAAAATATGTTTGGGATCTTAGGAGTGACACACGGCACTTTCTGGATTGGCGAGCGCAGCTGCGTTTTAGAAGAGAGGACCCAGACGCTCGGAGACAGGACTGGTTCTAACAAAAGAGCCGTTTATTTAGGTTGGATGACAATTAAACAAGAATACAAAACAAAAGGCAAAAGGAGACTTAGATTTTCACTAAACAAAATTAAACTGGGTATGTCTGTGAGGGTTCTTAGTCATCCAGGTCATCGTAGTCTACGGAGCTTGGCAAGAAAAGCATCTGGACGTCTTTAAGTTTCTTGAAGACATTTCACCTCTCATCTGAGAAGCTTTGTCAGTTCTAAGATTAATTGGTGGAGAGTCCCAGATTTCTATTGGGAGAAAAAATCAGGAGAGCCTTCTCCAAGCATGACATCCCAGTGTACTTCAGACCAAGCCATACACTCAGACAAAAACTGGTTCATCCCAAAGACAAAGCTCCCAAACACAAACGTAACAACGTAGTATATGGTGTCGTGCTAGACCTCAGTGCTGCATTCGATACTGTCGACCATAATATTCTGTTAGAGCATGCTGTAGGTATTACGGGTACTGCACTGCAGTGGTTTATCTCATATCTATCTAATAGACTCCAATTTGGTCATGTAAATGGAAATGGTCCTCTTCACACACTAAGGTTAATTATGGATTCAGTACTCATTGGATACAGGGTTCAATGCTAGGACCAATTCTGTTTACATTATACATGCTTCCCTTAGGCAGTATCATCAGAAGACTTAGCATACATTTTCACTGCTATGCAGGTGATACCCAACTGTATCTATCCATGAAGCCAGATAATACACACCAATTGGTTAAACTGCAGCAGTGTTTTAAGACATAAAGAGCTGGATGACCTCTAATTTTCTGATTCTAAATTTTAATAAAACTGAGGCTTTTGTAATTGGCCCTTAAAATCTTAGAAATATGGTAGGATGAGCAAGGTCTCACAATGGGTTCACCTGAAACCTTGGCTGATTGTGACCTACACCCGTTTTCACACTCTGCCTCATGTGATTGGGCAGAGAATCAATAGGGGGTCCATGACCCTCTTAGGGACATTCCTAATAGAGCTTAAATCTGGGACTCTCCACCAATCGCTCTTAGAACTGAAGAAGCTCCTTGGATGAGAGGTGAAACGTCTTCAGGAAACTTAAAGAAGTCCAGATGCTCTTTTAAGACGAGGTGGCCAATGTATGTTGAGCATAATGATTAACATACAATAATCATATGTTGGTGCAGTGAAGTGTGTTACTCAAAATACAAAACTCTCATATGAGAAGAATAATTTAAAAATACAAATGCTGATGCATGAATATGCAGTGAGTCCAAGCATTAAGTTAAGTGTACATATGACTTCTGACACGTGTATGAGCTCGAACAATTGGTAAAACAAGTCTGAAAATGCTGGACACACCTAATGAATGAACCAAAATAAATAAAGCAGTAGAAAAACTGGACACAGGATAAAAACAACACAACAAACCTTGAGTGATTGTTCCACAAGTATTTCTTGTTTTATAGTCAAGTCTTCCTGATCATCATGTTTTTCTTTCCTTTTTTGTTGTGCAATCACCCACAACTTAAAGATGCTCGGGAGAATATTTTCATAGCCATTTAATCATGTCAAGAAAATGGGATGAAAGTAATTTCAGAAAGCTGAAGTAAAAACTGGGGTGAAAGAGAAAATGGAAAGGCAGTAGACTGATTACAGCTACCAACAAATTCTTTTTTCAGTGATTATTTTGTACTGTTCCTGCCCAGCGATCTTAGCTAATTATAAGCCAATCTCTAACCTTTCTTTCATTTTAAAAATCCTTGAAAGAGTAGTTGTCAAACAGCTAACAGATCATCTGCAGAGGAATGGCTTATTTGAAGAGTTTCAGTCAGGTTTCAGAGATCATCACAGCACAGAAACAGCTTTAGTGAAGGTTACAAATGATCTTCTTATGGCCTCTGACAGTGGACTCATCTCTGTGCTTGTCCTGCTAGACCTCAGTGCTGCATTCGATACTGTCGACCATAATATTCTATTAGAGCGATTAGAGCATGCTGTAGGTGTTAGAGTGAATTGTTAAATGTTTGTCATTTTTATTCTTACCATTTGTACTTTAACTGTGTGTTGAAAGGAATTCTTTTGTTCTCCCCTCCCCAGATTCTCGAGGTTCTGGGTGAGGGGCTATAGTGTTTTATTGCAGATACATCCTATCTGGAAGATCTGCTTCTTTTGATGTGGTAAAACTTCCTGCCCTTTGTATGGCTTCACTGTGTTATCTAGGGTGAACCATAGATTGGGTGTGGGGAGGTTACCCTCTTTATGACCTAGGATGTTGTTCCTGCTTTATGACCCTTTTGGTCAGCAGCACACACACACACACACACACACACACACACACACACACACACACACACACACACACACACACACACACACTTACAAAACCACAGGCAGGGTATTCCTTGTTCACATGTGTACCATTATATGTTAATGACCCTATGCATATTCAAGTAACCACAATAAAAGGAGTGCTATGGGGAACCTGGCTGAGAGTCTGATGGAGGTCAAGTAGGTGGAACGACACTTGGCTCCAGGCAGGCCTCCCTCATGCATGAGTACCACAAAGAACTTTGCCTACTTCGTGTCTTGCTTGCTGTGTAATCACATTGCCTTTAACGTTCCAGCGAATAGGTTTAAGCTACAAACCTATCAGTAGGTATTACGGGTACTGCACTGCAGTGGTTTATCTCATATCTATCTAATAGACTCCAATTTGGTCATGTAAATGGAAAGTCCTCTTCACACACTAAGGTTAATTATGGATTCAGTACTCATTGGATACAGGGTTCAATGCTAGGACCAATTCTGTTTACATTATACATGCTTCCCTTAGGCAGTATCATCAGAAGACTTAGCATACATTTTCACTGCTATGCAGGTGATACCCAACTTTATCTATCCATGAAGCCAGATAATACACACCAATTGGTTAAACTGCAGCAGTGTTTTAAGACATAAAGAGCTGGATGACCTCTAATTTTCTGATTCTAAATTTTAATAAAACTGAGGATTTTGTAAATGGCCCTCAAAATCTTAGAAATATGGTGGCTAACCAGATTCTTACTCTGGAGGGCATTTTCTTGGCTTGCACTAACACTGTGAGGAACCTATCAGACCACATGTGTTTTGTAACATGTTTTTGTTGTACAATTTCAATATTCCTTTGTTTTGTGGCTGGTGTGCACTTACAAGCTCTTGGCCAGAGCTAGTGAATGCCAGGTGCTGGATCATTAAAGTGTGTGGCGCTGACATTATATGCAAAATCAAAGACTGCTACAACCATCAGAGTGTCTCGGTGTCATCCAGGTGAGTAAATCCCAAAAAGTTGATTCTGTTCATCTGGACGTAGCGTTTTGTTGGAGAAACGTTTTGCCACTCATCCAAGTGACTTCTTCAGTCTCAGCTGACTGCAGGTTTCCCCAATCCTATAAACAGTACATTTGCATAATGACTGAAGGTCAGTTCCTTAATCTTAATTATGCAAATTCTCATGACCATTGATCAACAACCACTGACCAAAACCCACTGATCAAAGACCACTGATCAATGGCCATGAGTACCATTCACAGAGAGTTGGGGAATGGCTGCAATCATAGCATTGTAAGATGGCGAAAGATGCGCTCAAACCAGCGTTCCTCCCTGTCCAAGATGTGTACATCCTCATCACTGAAAGAGTGTCCACTGGCCTGTAGGTGTAAATAGACTGCAGAGTCCTGGCCTGACGAGGTAGCTCTTCTGTGTTGTGCCATCCGCTTTGCCAAAGGTTGCTTGGGTTCCCCGATGTATAAATCCTGGCAATCCTCCTGGCACTTAACAGCGTACACTATGTTACTCTGTGTCAGGGGACCCGATCCTTGGGGTGGACCAATTTTTGGTGCAGCGTGTTTTGGGGTTTAAAAGCCACAGAGACCCGGTGTTTAGAAAAAATGAGTCTCAACTGCTCCGATACTCCTGATACATACAGATCACTACAGGTGTTTCACTTAGGCAGCGGTTGTCCTTCTCTCCTGGATCGGCTGGAGCTTTCTTTTGGTGCCTTCCCAGCTTTGACAAAGGTCCAGCTGGGATAACCACATTTACTCAGGGTCTTCTTGATGTGCTGTTCTTCTGCCTCCCTGGCCCCTGTGTCAGTGGGGATGGTGTTCGCTCTGTGTTGTAGCGTCCTGATGACACCCAGTTTGTGCTCCAGTGGATGATGAGAGTCAAACCATCCGTAAACCTACGCATACAGATGATCATGTTTTCTGTTTCCTTTTTTGTTGTGAAATCAGACACAACTTAAAGATGCTCGGGAGAATATTTTCAGAGCCATTTAATCAGGTGAAGAAACTGCAGAAAGCTGAAGTAAATATTGGTTTGAAAGAGTAAAAAGAGAGGCAGACTGATTACAGCTAGCAACAAATAATTTTTCAGTGATTATTTTTTACTGTTGAATAAGCAGAATTGAACAAAGTTGGACACACCAAATGCATGAACCAAAAAAATTATGTAAAGAAAACTGGACACACAGTATTAACACAACACTTAAATATTCAGGCACTGAAGACACCAAGTGAAGTGTTTCAGGTGTAATTTTGTTCCATTCTTCCTGCAAACAAGTCTTAAGGTGGGCAACAGTACGGGGTCTTCGTTGTGGCATTTTGCGCTTCAAAATATGCCACACATTCTCTATTTGAGACAGGTTTGGACAAACTTTTACATGATGGCTCAGGACAAATTTAGCTCTTACTGTTAATCTCCACAAACTCAAGAATTCAAGTCAATTTCCACAGCTATGGGCCAGTTATGTTTACAGTTGATATTTTTATTCATTGATTCAGCACACAACCATTAGGTTGGGCTATTTAGATGCTTTTCTCTTTTCTTATGTTACTAAATTGATCAGGGAAACTACTGCATTTTTGCCTGACAACATTTTTATGACAGCTATATTTAACTGTACTTTCATAACCTGACACTCAATTCTCTGTCTAGAGGACACTGGTTAGCTAATGCTGTCGTCAAGTAGCCTATCACTAGCAAACAAACAGCAAGCCAAGCGATGAATTCGTATATGAAATTCCAATGTTGCAAGGAAAATATGTATAATGCTTACTGTTGATTAAAGAAATGTGTCCTGAAATACAAAGAATTCAAATTGCTGGATGGGACAGAGGCGGTTTCTCGCAAGTGAACTTGTTTTTTTTAAGGCACTCTTTTTTGGAAGTCGCAAAACTATGACATCACAACAATGTGAGTGGTCACTTGCAATGTTGAACCTGGAACAACATTAATTATGATGATGTGGGAACAACACCAACCTGAGGATATCAGATCCTGCTGGCAGGCACGACCCTAACATGAGTTCTATTTTTAAAAGTGTTGACAAGAGAAAGACAATGAGCTGCCTAGTTAGTTAGGACTGTAGTATGATATAATATAATACGCTCAAGTTATTCCTGTCCAGTTATTTACAAATCACTACCTATTACCCACTCCATGTTGTTTTCATTTTTTTCATAGTATTGTGTTAATGTGCTGTCCCCAGTATTTCTAGTACATTTTATTTGTTCATACATCCTGCAGTGATATTGATGCGGTACCAGTCTGTTGTGGTAAAGGGAGAGCTGAGTGTAAAACCGAAGCTCTGAATTTACCGGTTGGTCTACATCCTTACCCTCACCTATGGTCACGGCCGAAAGAGCGAGATCGCAGATATAAGCGGCTTTGTCCGAAGGGTGGCTGGCCTCTCCTTTAGAGATAGGGTCAGGTGTTTGGCCATCTGGGAGGGCCTCAGAGTTGAACGGCTGCTCCTCCACATCGAAAGGAGCCAATTGAGGTGGTGCGGCATCTCACTAGGATGCATCCTGGGTGAGGTGTTCTGGGCATGTCCCAGCAAGAAGAGGCCCCGGGGCAGACCCAGGACAAACTCAAGAGAATCTATCTCTTGGCTGGCCTGGGAACGCCTTGGTGTTCCCCTGGAAAGGCTGGAGGAGGTGGCCCAGGAGAGGGAAGTCTGGGCTTCTCTGGTTAGGCTGCTGCCCCTGCGACCCCGGCCCTGCATGAATTTAGAAACTCCTTTTACGTCTGCAAGATAGCAGTTCAAAATTCGTAAAAGATAAATTAATTCACTTCTACAGTGTCTTGCAAAAGTATTCGGCCCCCTTGAACTTTCCCACATTTTGTCACATTACAGCCACAAACATGAATCAATTTTATTGAAATTCCACGTGAAAGACCAGTACAAAGTGGTGTACACGTGAGAAGTGGAACGAAAATCATACATGATTCCAAAGATTTTTTACAAATAAATAACTGGAAAGTGGGGTGTGCGTAATTATTCAGCCCCCTTTGGTCTGAGTGCAGTCAGTTGCCCATAGACATTGCCCGATGAGTGCTAATGACTAAATAGAGTGCACCTGTGTGTAATCTAATGTCAGTACAAATACAGCTGCTCTGTGACGGCCTCAGAGGTTGTCTAAGAGAATATTGGGAGCAACAACACCATGAAGTCCAAAGAACATACCAGACAGGTCAGGGATAAAGTTATTGAGAAATTTAAAGCAGGCTTAGGCTACAAAAAGATTTCCCAAGCCTTGAACATCCCACGGAGCACTGTTCAAGCGATCATTCAGAAATGGAAGGAGTATGGCACAACTGTAAACCTACCAAGACAAGGCCGTCCACCTAAATTCACAGGCCAAACAAGGAGAGCGCTGATCAGAAATGCAGCCAAGAGGCCCATGGTGACTCTGGACGAGCTGCAGAGATCTACAGCTCAGGTGGGGGAATCTGTCCATAGGACAACTACGTTGAAACCATGCACACCATTTTTTTTCTTGTGACACTACCAATAAGTTTGATGTGTCACATGGCCCTCTTCCTATTGAAAAAACAAAAGTTGTATCCAAGATGGCTGACTTCTAAATGGCCACCATGGTCACCACCCATCTTGAGGAGTTTGCCCCCTCACATATACTAATGTGCCACAAACAGGACTTTAATATCACCAACCATTCCCATTTTATTACGGTGTATCCATATAAATGGCCCACCCTGTAGAATGATATATTAAATATTCCTTTATTGGGTGAGAAAATCATACAATGTCATAACTGCTTTAAGTCATACAGAACAGATATCAGAGCCTTAAACAGGCTGACTTCTGCTAAATGCGTCAAACTGGGCAGAAAGTATACAAACACATAACATCTTTATAGAATATGATGTAACACTATAGATCAACTTACCTCAAAATATATAAAGCATATAAACAGTTACAGCAAATTGATGCAACAAACACAGCAGTACTACTAATCCAAAATACTCAAAGCTTCTTATGATTGAAATTTTTAGGTGCGTTCTGCTGCTGATACATAGTTCAAGTTTCTGAATATTAAACTTGTTACTGCCTTTCACAGTGTTTAACTTGAAGGTCCTGAGTCCTGAGTTTCTCAAAGTCAAAGTCAAGTCAAAAAGATTTATTCCCAAGGGGATGTTAAATACCCCAATTCTTTGATCTTTGGGCTGAAGGAAGAACAACACTCGGTGTTTAAATGCTCAGTCAACAATCTCTTTATTCCATACACACTATGAGCAATACAAACGTCCGGACGGGAGATGTGCACAGGAGGGTGTCTGGCAACATCTTGAAGTGTCTAACAGTTACACACTCTTATAGATTCTTCCCCCTCCCTTCAGGGCCATAAAACCTAAACTCTCACATTCTTTCTATCTTACGGTGACTAAGTGACGGCCTTGGCTTCCTGTTTTATCTCCTCCTGATGAGATGGGGCAGAAAACCTCTACAGTGTGTTCTGTTCTCTTTGTAATCAGAAAAGGAAGGCCATGATTATACACAAACAGCATTTCTTATAACTCAGCAGTATAATGCATCATAAAACAGTGTAATGATTTCACAATCTTTAATCAAACGCATAATGTGGCCTATAGCCGTATAATGATTCAACAATTCTTTGATTAGACGTATAAGGTAGCATAAGATAGTGTAATAATCTCACAAGGCAATTAAGATAGATGATACCTTGCTGACCATACATACAATACACAAACATCACAAATTGGGGAGACAGGTCAGGCTAGGTAACACTGGCCAGTCGACCACACGAGCAGCGGCCCGAACCCAAACCACAGAAAGTGGAAAAAAAAGAACTCCACCCAGACTGAGCTCCAACAGGGCTGAAAACATTGGAATGATAAAATTATTTCAACATTACCTAATAAAACTGATTCAGGACAGACAATTAGTTATGTTAAACTTTTCTAGCAGTCCTTCACAAACAGGGAACAGTCTGTCTATTCTCTCCAAGTTGTGAGATTAGGCTTAAAACTTTCCTTTTTGCTAAAGCATATAGTTAGGGCTGGACCAGGTGACCCTGAATCCTCCCTTAGTTATGCTGCAATAGACGTAGGCTGCCGGGGATTCCCATGATGCATTGAGTTTTTCCTTCCAGTCACCTTTCTCACTCACTATGTGTTAACAGACCTCTCTGCATCGAATCATATCTGTTATTAATCTCTGTCTCTCTTCCACAGCATGTCTTTATCCTGTTTTTCTTCTTTCACCCCAACCGGTCGCAGCAGATGGCCGCCTCCCCTGAGCCTGGTTCTGCCGGAGGTTTCTTCCTGTTAAAGGGAGTTTTCCTTCCCACTGTCGCCAAAGTGCTTGCTCATAGGGGTCATATGATTGTTGGGTTTTTCTCTGTATTTATTATTGTGCTATCTACTGTACAATATAAAGCGCCTTGAGGCGACTTTGTTGTGATTTGGCGCTATATAAATAAAATTGAATTGAATTGAAATTGAATTGAATTGAATTGAATTGAATTGAATTGAATCCATCTGTCAGCTGCTGCTGGCTCTTCCTCCTCCTCTTCCTCACACACTGCTGAGTTTGTCCTGGTGGATCATCAGGGTGCAAAGCCTCACAGATGATGTGCAGCAGTGGGTCCCTCAGTCTGTCCTCACTCTGGACACTTGCAGTTGTCACACATGGAAATCAAATGTGTGATAAGCTGCTGGATTCAAACACAAGTGTAACTTATAAATACATGTTCATACTTTTATTCCACAATCAGAGAGAAAGAAAAGAGAGAGAGTGCAGGACAGACAGACAGGTGACAGTCTCAGGTGTATACACTGCTACAAAACAGCACAAGAGAAGGAGGATTTAGTGTTTGTGTTATTACGAGTGCTAAACAAGAAGAGTTCCAGATGGTCCAGTGGACACATGTGTGACTCCTGTGATTAAAGCATCTTTCTTTCAGCTTAACGAGTGAACCGTCAGCTCGTTCAAACACACGTTAAAGTCCTTTTGGCTCGACACCACCGAACAGAGGCAGCAATATAACATAGCTAACATTAACAGTGCAGTGAATCCTGCTTGTGCCGTCATATTCAGGACTGCAAAGCGAGCAGCATCACTGACTTTCAGCTTGTTGTGTTTGTGGATATATGACTGACTTTAATTATCCACAAAATCATCACATTCTCTGTAAGATTAAGGTCGACTATTGAACGGCGTATATTTTAAAGTAAAGGCTTTAAAACAAAGTTAATGCTGAAAGTACAAACATCGCTAATGTCACATAACTTTGCCGACATGTGGCCAACAGTAATGTTTTAATGTTCTTCGTTATTAAACATTTGCACATAAATAAGTGACATAATATTCAGTACTTACTTTTGAAAGTTTACTCTTTGGCCGGCCCCCCTCAGCCATCCGCTGCTTTTTCCCCCCCAAAAAATCCACACCCACCGCCGCGCTACGAATTGTGGGATATGTGGGGCCATGTCTACACCGGACCCAGCCTTCAAATTTGGGGAAATGGAGGGCGGATGTATCGACCGCATTTGGAGTACACTTCGAATTAGGACACCCTTCTTCACGTCGCTGTGACATAATCGGTCTACCGGTACGCCTAACTTTTTAAAGTTAGGCGCAACGGTGCGCCCATGGCAAAAAGTTAGTCTAGAACCCTGCCTTCAGAGAGGTTTCATTTAACACCACTCTTGATGAATTGGTGCATATTGTAATTTTCTTTTTTAAAAAGAACAATTTACCATAGGTTGTACATTTAAGTGCATTTTCTGAAGTCTAACTCCAGTACGAGTTGGATAATGTAAAAAGACAAATGATAATACATGAATATGCTGTGAGTCCAAGCATTAAATGTACAAATGACTTTGTTTAAAACACGTGTATGAGCTCAAACATTTGGGAAAACAAAACTTAACAAAGTTGGACATACATAATCCATGAACCTGAACAAAAATGCAGTAGATGAACTGGACACACTGGATGAACGCAACACGAAGATCCTTGAGTGATTGTTCTGCAAGTATTTCTTTGTTTTGTACTCAAGTTTTACTCCTCATAATCACGTTTTGGTTTCATTTCTGGTTGTGCAATCGGACACAACTTAATGATACGTTTGATGAATATTTTTGTAGCCATTTAATCATTTAAACAAAATGGGAAGAGAAACTGTAGAAAACTAAAGTAAATAAGACATTTTCTATACATTTTAATTGGGTACGCAGATAAGTTACACAAAAATACTCAAGTGTGTTATAACAGGAAGTGATACTATACTGCAGAGAGAGCGAACACCAAGTAACAGCCTCTTATTTATGACAGTCTTATTTGGGTGATCATTGACAAGCTTCGCTGTTGAAGCAGCAACACCTGTGTGAGGGCACTGTAACATTAAGATATAAAGAACACCAGAAAGTTTTCATTCTATCCTGTCTGCAGTAGACAAGTTGGCAAATATAACATTAGAAGATGATATCAGATAATAATCTTGAAATACATTATTACTATCAGACTGAAGAAGTCATGTGGATGAGTGACTAAACATTTCTCTCATTGAAAAGGCTACATCAGGACGAACTGAATGATCTTGTTGGGATTTCCTTACCTGGATGATTGAGCCTATATCAGCACATTATTATTACTATAGTTATTTTTAGGGTGCTGTAAGGAGACTGAGTGGTGCTTAAACATCCCCAAGAGAGTCTAAACTCGCCTATGGTTTCAGACTCAGACACGCAAGATTTAGAAATCCAGAATTCAGCAGCTACACATTGGACAAGGCCTTCAGAGAGGTTTCATTTAACACCACTCTTGATGAATTGGTGCATATTGTAATTTTCTTTTTAAAAGAACAATTTACCATAGGTTGTACATTTAAGTGCATTTTCTGAAGTCTAACTCCAGTACGAGTTGGATAATGTAAAAGACAAATGATAATACATGAATATGCTGTGAGTCCAAGCATTAAATGTACAAATGACTTTGTTTAAAACACGTGTATGAGCTCAAACATTTGGGAAAACAAAACTTAACAAAGTTGGACATACATAATCCCTGAACCTGAACAAAAATGCAGTAGATGAACTGGACACACTGGATGAACGCAACACGAAGATCCTTGAGTGATTGTTCTGCAAGTATTTCTTTGTTTTGTACTCAAGTTTTACTCCTCATAATCACGTTTTTGGTTTCATTTCTGGTTGTGCAATCGGACACAACTTAATGATACGTTTGATGAATATTTTTGTAGCCATTTAATCATTTAAACAAAATGGGAAGAGAAACTGTAGAAAACTAAAGTAAATAAGACATTTTCTATACATTTTAATTGGGTGCACGAGATAAGTTACACAAAAATACTCAAGTGTGTTATAACAGGAAGTGATACTATACTGCAGAGAGAGCGAACACCAAGTACCAGCCTCTTATTTATGACAGTCTTATTTGGGTGATCATTGACAAGCTTCGCTGTTGAAGCAGCAACACCTGTGTGAGGGCACTGTAACATTAAGATATAAAGAACACCAGAAAGTTTTCATTCTATCCTGTCTGCAGTAGACAAGTTGGCAAATATAACATTAGAAGATGATATCAGATAATAATCTTGAAATACATTATTACTATCAGACTGAAGAAGTCATGTGGATGAGTGACTAAACATTTCTCTCATTGAAAAGGCTACATCAGGACGAACTGAATGATCTTGTTGGGATTTCCTTACCTGGATGATTGAGCCTATATCAGCACATTATTATTACTATAGTTATTTTTAGGGGTGCTGTAAGGAGACTGAGTGGTGCTTAAACATCCCCCAAGAGAGTCTAAACTCGCCTATGGTTTCAGACTCAGACACGCAAGATTTAGAAATCCAGAATTCAGCAGCTACACATTGGACAAGGCCTTCAGAGAGGTTTCATTTAACACCACTCTTGATGAATTGGTGCATATTGTAATTTTCTTTTTAAAAAACAATTTACCATAGGTTGTACATTTAAGTGCATTTTCTGAAGTCTAACTCCAGTACGAGTTGGATAATGTAAAAAGACAAATGATAATACATGAATATGCTGTGAGTCCAAGCATTAAATGTACAAATGACTTTGTTTAAAACACGTGTATGAGCTCAAACATTTGGGAAAACAAAACTTAACAAAGTTGGACATACATAATCCATGAACCTGAACAAAAATGCAGTAGATGAACTGGACACACTGGATGAACGCAACACGAAGATCCTTGAGTGATTGTTCTGCAAGTATTTCTTTGTTTTGTACTCAAGTTTTACTCCTCATAATCACGTTTTGGTTTCATTTCTGGTTGTGCAATCGGACACAACTTAATGATACGTTTGATGAATATTTTGTAGCCATTTAATCATTTAAACAAAATGGGAAGAGAAACTGTAGAAAACTAAAGTAAATAAAACATTTTCTATACATTTTAATTGGGTACACAGATAAGTTACACAAAAATACTCAAGTGTGTTATAACAGGAAGTGATACTATACTGCAGAGAGAGCGAACACCAAGTAACAGCCTCTTATTTATGACAGTCTTATTTGGGTGATCATTGACAAGCTTCGCTGTTGAAGCAGCAACACCTGTGTGAGGGCACTGTAACATTAAGATATAAAGAACACCAGAAAGTTTTCATTCTATCCTGTCTGCAGTAGACAAGTTGGCAAATATAACATTAGAAGATGATATCAGATAATAATCTTGAAATACATTATTACTATCAGACTGAAGAAGTCATGTGGATGAGTGACTAAACATTTCTCTCATTGAAAAGGCTACATCAGGACGAACTGAATGATCTTGTTGGGATTTCCTTACCTGGATGATTGAGCCTATATCAGCACATTATTATTACTATAGTTATTTTTAGGGGTGCTGTAAGGAGACTGAGTGGTGCTTAAACATCCCCCAAGAGAGTCTAAACTCGCCTATGGTTTCAGACTCAGACACGCAAGATTTAGAAATCCAGAATTCAGCAGCTACACATTGGACAAGGCCTTCAGAGAGGTTTCATTTAACACCACTCTTGATGAATTGGTGCATATTGTAATTTTCTTTTTTAAAAAGAACAATTTACCATAGGTTGTACATTTAAGTGCATTTTCTGAAGTCTAACTCCAGTACGAGTTGGATAATGTAAAAAGACAAATGATAATACATGAATATGCTGTGAGTCCAAGCATTAAATGTACAAATGACTTTGTTTAAAACACGTGTATGAGCTCAAACATTTGGGAAAACAAAACTTAACAAAGTTGGACATACATAATCCCTGAACCTGAACAAAATGCAGTAGATGAACTGGACACACTGGATGAACGCAACACGAAGATCCTTGAGTGATTGTTCTGCAAGTATTTCTTTGTTTTGTACTCAAGTTTTACTCCTCATAATCACGTTTTTGGTTTCATTTCTGGTTGTGCAATCGGACACAACTTAATGATACGTTTGATGAATATTTTGTAGCCATTTAATCATTTAAACAAAATGGGAAGAGAAACTGTAGAAAACTAAAGTAAATAAGACATTTTCTATACATTTTAATTGGGTACGCAGATAAGTTACACAAAAATACTCAAGTGTGTTATAACAGGAAGTGATACTATACTGCAGAGAGAGCGAACACCAAGTAACAGCCTCTTATTTATGACAGTCTTATTTGGGTGATCATTGACAAGCTTCGCTGTTGAAGCAGCAACACCTGTGTGAGGGCACTGTAACATTAAGATATAAAGAACACCAGAAAGTTTTCATTCTATCCTGTCTGCAGTAGACAAGTTGGCAAATATAACATTAGAAGATGATATCAGATAATAATCTTGAAATACATTATTACTATCAGACTGAAGAAGTCATTTGGATGAGTGACTAAACATTTCTCTCATTGAAAAGGCTACATCAGGACGAACTGAATGATCTTGTTGGGATTTCCTTACCTGGATGATTGAGCCTCTATCAGCACATTATTATTACTATAGTTATTTTTAGGGGTGCTGTAAGGAGACTGAGTGGTGCTTAAACATTCCCCAAGAGAGTCTAAACTCTCCTATGGTTTCAGACTCAGACACGCAAGATTTAGAAATCCAGAATTCAGCAGCTACACATTGGACAAGGCCTTCAGACAAGGCCCTCAACACCTGTGTGAGTGCACTGTAACATATAGAGAAAGTTTTCATTCTATCCTGTCTGCAGTAAACAAGTTGGCAAATATAACATTAGAAGATTTTTCGGACCACAAGGCACACCGGATTATAAAGCGCACTGTCGATGAACGGGTCTGTTTTCATAAATAAGGCGCACTGGATTATAAGGCCCATTAAGCGAAACTAAACAGTCAGATAAGTCAAACTTTACTCAACTCATTCTTCTTGTTTTTTCCGCTTCCATACCTTTGAATCAATAATGTTGAATTCTCTCGCAGCTGCTCCATTCCCATGTTGTTGCAGTATATTAATGACTAACCTCGTATTGTGGATGGATTATCTCAGTTGTTCTCCCGACTGAACTTCGGTCCGTGTACAGCATCCTGCCATGTGATTGCATTTGTCCCTAACCATTGGGAACCCTCACGTTAACTTTTATGGAGTGGAAAAAAGTTAGCATTCATCCTCCAGCTTCACTGTGTTTATGTTATGCTAACATAGCTGTGTCGCTAGCAATCACGTAGCACATCATTCTATACCAGCCAGCCAAACTTCAGTAACCCTACAAAAGTTGCTTCTGTTTAGTTTTCTGTCTTCATTTATGTTAGAAGTGATAGCAGAGCTTTACATTTTAATTTATTCAGAAATCTCTTAGTCAGAACACGGTTGTTAGGTTTATGTTGTGGATTTTCATTTATGCTTAGAGTTTTATAATCGATTACATAATGATAGAGGTCTGATCCTTAGCAGTCTGTAAAGACTCTGTGTGCCTCCCAAAGCACTCTGGCATACACACACATCTTAAGGTCATAAGAGAGGTCGTACCTTCTCTTACTGATTTATGGTATAGGAGGACACCTACTCTGTATCTGTTTAAGTATAAGAGCCCTTTGTTTAGGTGGACCGCTGGACTCCTGCCACCAGCTTTGGGGAGTCATTCACAGGGTCACATCTTGACACACACACACACACACACTCACAGACACACATACCTACACGACACACAGACAAGGTACTCTTTGTTCACATGTATACCTATGCAAGACGTCATATGTTAATGAACTTATGCATAGTCATGAAACTGCAATAAAGAGCAGTGCTACGAGGGAGCAGACGAGAGCAACTGGGGTCAAGCGAAGGAACGGCGCTCGTCACAGTTCTCTCCCTCGTGCACGAGTAACACAAAGAACTTTGGTGACTTGCATCTTGCTTTTGCTGTTGTAGTAGAATTGTCTCGTTCCAGCAGTGGATCTGTGCCAGACAGACCCATCAACGGTATATCATGTTTAGGTGGAAACCAGCGAACTAACTTCCTGCTAACTTCTAACTCCGTTAAATTTAATAAATTCTGTTTTCATGGATGCCTAAGTTAAACTTAATTGTTACACCTGTTAAAGGAGCAACGCTGATCATTTTATTAAAGATGAAAGAATTTAGACAGTTTTTAACTCTCAGTGATGCCGCAGTGTCCGTTTGACTTTGGAACCTGAAGAGGACGGATTTTTGGACCCAGATTACTCCGCAAGGCTCCTGACTACGGTAGCCGTAATGCTCCGACAATCCATAAAGAGATACGGCTTCGTAGCTTATCAAAGTCGTACTAAAACATTTTGAGCATCGTGTACCACATAAAATCGGTTCGAGATCAGTAAGCATAACCAGAATTCATACATAAGGTGCACCGGATTATAAGGCGAACTGTTGATTTTTGAGAAAATTAACAGATTATAAATGCGGATTATAAGTGCGCCTTAAAGTGCGAAAAATGCGGTACATATGACTTGTTAAAAACACGTGTATGAACTCAAACATTTGGTAAAACAAAACGGAACGAAGTTGGACATAAATAATCCATGAACCCAAACAAAAATGCAGTAGATGAATTGGACGCACTGGTTAACACAACACGAAGATCCTTGAGTGATGTTCTCCAAATATTTCTTTGTTTTGTACTTATACTTTGTACTTATACTTCCAGCACCCCCCGTGTGTGGCAGCCTGTTACAGCAGCTCCGCTCATTCTGAGTTTCTTTCTTTCTCATCTTTATTTTCTCGTAATTTTTTATAATTAAAGTATTAGCAATTAGACTCTGCAATCATGTTCTACTGTCTTGTGGTAGTCTTGGTCATTTTTGTCTGTTTTTTTCCACTTTTTTCACCCGTGTTTGGAGACTCAGTGCAGGGATCCTTTGTTTACAGTAGGGATCAGCTGTTAGCAATGTGTCCCGCTGCGGTACTGCCGGCGGACAGACTCGACATTCCAAGCGAGCTGAGGAAGAAAAGACGGGGGTGTCGTGCTGGGAGGGAGCACCATCGCCCGGGAAGGAGACATTATAGACCATCTCTTCCTTCTGTAATCATTGGAAACGTAAAATCTTTGGCCAGTAAGATGGATGATCTCACGTTGCTAACCTGGTCACAGAGGGAGTACCGGCAGGTGGCTCTGACGTCGACACTGTTGTGTTTGTTGTCTTCTGCTAGCGAAGATTTATGTAAATTTGACAAGCTGAATGCATTCTGTACAGTACAGGAGACACGGCACGAGATTGACTGACAGTAGTGGTGGGCGGATCGATCCAAATATCGATAGTATCGATGCCAAGTCGGCATCGGTATCAGATCGATACTAACCTGGTGAGATCGATTCTTTACTTTGAGTTCTGCTTGTTTACAATGCTGTGCTTTCGGCAAAGACGAAACAGCCAGGTCGCTGGACTCGCCGCTCCTGTGTCAGTGAATAGCAGGCACACTCCCTCCCCCACTCTTATGTTTCGGTGTTGCGCTGTCACGTGACGTGACTTAGACACTTTGGGGGTTAAGTTGTTTACATATCAATTATATTTTTACCAGTTGTTTTTGTTGTTGAGAATTTTAATTGTAATTTTGTATTAAAGTTTATCAACAGTATTTGTTTTAATTAATTTACTGGTTTGCGTGCACTTAAGATTTAAAAAAAAAAAAAAAGATCACCACCACAGCAGACCGGATGGCATTTTCATGCTTCGCAGCATCAATTATTCTTACAATAATCGCACGGTTGCTGTAATAGTACATTCAACGGCTGCAGCTTTCCTGCTGCCAGCCATACACATCACCACCACCAAACCTACAGCGGCATCGCAGAACACGCCCCGCCACATACCCTCATCACCCGCTTCAGGCCGGGGAGCCATCTGGCCGAACCTACTCCCCACTCGGCGAGCAGACGAGGGAATCAGCCCGGACCATTGGCGCCCCATGCCCCGGCCCAGCGATTGGGAAGTGTCCACTCTTGCAGTCACCTGCGCCTCCAGCGGAAGCCCCAGAGCTGGTCTGGTGGCCACCCATGTGGCAAGCAGCGGTGGCAAAGCAGGCGTGGAAGTGAACAGGGGCTCACAGGCAGCTGGGCAGGCAGCGTGCCGGCCTCTGTTGGAGGAGGCCGGAGCAGACAGCATGCCCCCCTCGGGCGTGGCAGGACCCCCGCGCACCTCGAACTCCGTCTACAGCTTGGCAGGTCTCGCTGGCGGGCCAGCCTCCGGCTCACCCCAAGCCGCGCACTGTCCACCCTTACAGTAATCACAGTGTTGCTGTAACAGTCGGCGAGGCATGATTGTTGAAGGTGTGCCGTGAAGATGAGTCCATCTCACCTGCAGTGGCATCGCAGACCACGACCCGCCACAATAATAAAGCTTTTTTTAATTTAATTATAAACTTTGTCCTAATTATGTCCTGGATTTTAACTATTTAATAATAAAAAAGGAAACATCACAAAAAACACTTGAGGTCATGAAAATTAATGACGCATCCACCTTGATTTATTGAAAAGTATCGGTATTGGTATTGATATTGGCAATACTGGCCCGTATTTACTTGGTATCGGATCGATACCAAAATATGCAGTATCGCACACCACTAATTGACAGTGCCCTACAACTGATCAGGACGGAGAACACAATGCGCTGTAAAACAAAACAAAACAAAACAAAAACAAAACAAAACAAAAAAAAACATGCAAAATTGCACCCCAAAAAATCTGCGAAACAGCGAGGCCGTGAAAAGTGAACGACATTATAGCGAGGGACCACTGTATTCTATGGGCTGGGCAGTGAGCACAGGGCCCACTAGACAGATGTTGCATCCTCGGGCTACTCTCATGAACTCTGTTTCTGATTGTTTGGTCACAGATATTCATACCAGTGGCCTGCTAGAGGTCATTTTGTAGCTGTAGCAGTGCTCATCCTGTCCCTCGTAGCACAAAAGTGCTGATAGTGGTCCTGTTGATGGGTTTAAGACCTTCTATGGCCCTGTCCAGCTCTCCTAGAATTACTGCTGTTACTGCCCTGGATTCTCCTCCATTCTCTTAAGACTGTGCTGGCAGACAAAGCAAACCATCTAGCAATGGCATGTATCAATGTGCCATCCTGGAGGATTTGGATTACCTGTGCAGCCACTGTAGGATCCAGGTATTGCGTCAGTCTTCCAGTAGTGACACTGGCTTTAGCTAAAAGCAAAACTAGTGAAACACAGTCAGCAAAGATAAGGAGGAGTCTATCCCAGCTACCATAGGGCAGGCCCGGCCCTAACCAATCTGGCGCCCTAGGCAAGATTTTAGGTGGCGCCCCCCTACATCGGCAGTGTAGTGTATGTACTCACAAGAAACCGAATAGCTTTGTCTTTGACCTTTTTTTTTACTTAAAGAAAGCAAATTCACAATCAGAATAATTAACAAGATAAAAAAATATATGAATAAATAAATGAATACAAAAATAAAAATGAATATATGAAATACAATAAATTTTACATACATAAACACAATAAAACGTGTCAACAAGTTGGATAAAATAAATTAAAAATACAATATAAATAAGGCACTGCACAAAACAAGATATTAAATAAACCAGTATGACTTTAACTATATTACAAAAAAGGATCCTACAGAGTTCTCTAGTTGTGCTTTTAATACTGCATTAACTAGAATGACTTACAAATTACTGTACACCACCCCCTCATCAACCTCACATCACCTGCTACAGCCTTACTCTCCTAGTCTTTCTTGCAGCAAAGTCATCTACAACATCATCATATGACAACTGATTTGAGACCACATGATTTATGCTTATGATGGAAAGTCCACTGAGACGTTCTTGCATCATAGTAGATCTCAGGTAGGTTTTAATGAGTTTGAGCTTAGAGAAGCTTCTTTCAGCAGCAGCCTGTAACAGGAAGAGTGGCAAAGATTCTCAGAGCAACCCACATGTTGGGGTAAATTTCTGCCAGCTTCTTCTCATGCAGGAAGGTCAAGAGTTCCATGTTTGTCATGTTCTTTGATGGCAATGGTGGGAAATTCTGCATTTCCATTGCAAGTTCTGTGCCATTAATGTCCGGCTGGCTGTCATGGGTCAGAGTAGTACTCAGTGTTTGGCACTGCTGTAGCAGCTCTTCTTTTGTAAGTTGTGGAAATTGAGGAGTACTCCAAACTTGTTGTGCTGCTGTGGTGGAGGCAACAGGAACACCGCTTGATGCTGCTGCAAAACTGGTGGGTTGTGCTGCTGAGGTGGAGGCAACAGGAAGACTGCTTGATGCTGCTGCATCATGGCTGGGTTGTGCTGCTGATGCTGCATCACTGGTGGGTTGTGCTGCTGAAGTGGAGGCAGCAGCGGTAGATGTGGTAGATGGCCCAGGGTGGGATTTAGAAACTTCAACAGTGCATCTGAAGAGAGGAGTATGTGACACCACTGAGTATTAAAGTCTAATAATGAAAACATATGATTCCAGGAATAAAATGAAATGATATAATATAAATGAAAACCAAAGAGATATATGTATGATGTTAACTGATATGCAAATTAGATTAGATTCAATTTATTGTCATCATTACAGTGAAATGCTGAATAGCAGAATGCAAAGTAACAGTATAATATCATATGAGAATGTTATGTTATGATTATCTTTGACCGAATCACAGCAGTGCTCATATTAAAAAACAGCATTCCCTCTCATGTGATATTGCTTAATTAACATTAATGATGTGCACTTTAACAACTAGGCTTACAACTATAATATATACAGGGGTGGAAAAGTGACTATTACCTGCAGGGTAAACGTTAGCTAACCAGAAGGCAATAACAATGTAAACAAAAACACCTGCTTAAAAGATGAATACAAATGAGGAATGGTGGGAAAGGTGGGAGTACTGTAATTACCTAACGTTACATTATTATTTTCCATAACAATTTAGCCCCTCCACAATATTAACTGACGTTAAAACAGTTAACTAGCTATTTATTGATTAGCAATTAGCGAATCATGTAACATTAGCTTAATGCTAAAAATTTAGGTTACTATCACATTCAGACAAATAATTTCATGTAGGCTAACGTTACCTACCTCTGTCTTTTTCTCGTTTCTCCTCCTCTTCTTTTCTCTTTTTCTTCCCTGGGCACCTGACAGTTTTGGCCGTTTTGACATCTTGTGTTGATTTTTGATGTGGTGACGTCCAAAAGGAACCATGATACGGGAAGGAGGGGGGCGCACCGTCTTGGGGGGTGTAATGTTGTAACAAATAATATTTCTATTAAATAAGCTTTACTTTGCATTTTAATTAACGTGGGATTATTTTTTGTATTTAGAAATAATAGTACCAACTTTTTTTTTTTTTTTTTTCAACATTTGTGGCACTGGCGTGGCGCCCCCTGATGGACGGCGCCCTTAGCATTTGCCTATACGGCCTATGCCACGGGCCGGCCCTGCCATAGGGTAAGAGGCAGGGTACACCCTGGAAAGGTCACCAGCCTGAAGCAGGGCTAACGCAGAGAGACAGACAACCATTCAACCACTTAACTTAACCCCTAGTTACATGTCTTTGACTGTGGGAGGAACCTGGAGTACCCAGAGAGAACCCACGGGGAGAACATGCAATCACCACCGTGCTGCTCGATTTTTAGTTATTGTAGTTATTTGACTTAGTATTTGAGACAGAGTTAAACTAAGTTCTTTGTAGCTAATTTTGACTGAAACAATTTAAATTCATAGTGATTAATTCATAGTCACCTGTATACTAGCTTATTAACTCAGTTTAACCTGCAGTTACTCAAATTTTTCATTGCAAGTAAACAGTTTTTAAAAAAGAAAACTGAAAAATAGTCATGCCCAAGCTGCAATGTTGGAAAAAACAAAATGATCACACTTTTTTGGTAATATCAGGGTGATTACAATATTTGTGGTGTATGAGTGCGCTAAAAAAGAAAGAGAGAGATGTTGATGTAACTCTTCTCTCCTTTCTCAGCTCAACAAAGAAGACCAAGAGGAAATAAAAGTAAGAGTGAAAAGTGATCTAAAAAAGAGTTTAACAAAACAATAATGATATAAATGACAGCACGTGTTCTCTCCTCCATCTGTTAGAAGATGAAGGACAGCTTGGAAAATGAACTGGTTAAAGTCATTCGAAAGGACAACTTTGAAATTACTGTGAGTTTTTATTCTACTTTTACTATTATTATATAATGAATATATATATAATAATAGTATAATTTAATATAATAAAATATTATAATTGTTATATAATAAATAATAGTAAATAATATTATATATTAATAAATCTTCCTAAAATCTTGGCTTTTGTTTTGTTTTTGTTTTTAGTTAAATTGTGTTGCCAACCTGCACTGAGCCATAATGTACATGTGAACATAAACACAGGCTGGTCTGTCACACTTCTCTTTTAGGTTGTCACTTTGGACTATGGGATGAAAACAAGGACCCCGTCAATACCACATATTTCTACACTAAGGCTAACCCTACTGAAGCATTCAAGATTCCCAGAGAACAGGTCAGAACTACTGCATGTCTTTGCATGAGCTGTGTGTTCTTTCTGTAGATGTCTCTGTAAAACAGCTTTTATGTTACTGTCCTTGTTGTCAGGTGTCCAAGCTTCTCCCAGTGTGCTTTGCTGAGAAGATCCTCAGAGTTTACTGTAAGAACTCAGCCAGTCTGAGAGATGCTAAGTTCTGCTTTCAAAGTTGGTGTCACGAAATTGACTTTCTAACTGAGGTAACACTTTATTCTGTTGGGTGGCAGTGACAGGCATTACCATGTTACAAGCAATGTGATGAGAACATAAACAAGAAAGCTGCAGTTAAACCTGCATATCCTGTCAGAGCCTTGAGTTCACATAACACATTTGACCTTTTGGTTGTACTAATGAACTTGTCTGTGTCCTTATATATCTACAGGATCGAGACAGAGCAACTCCATGAAATGAAGATGTGAAACACTGAGAGATTTATTTTTTTGTGTTACTGCAGAGATTTAAAAACAGGTAAATCGACGAACTAAAGTAGTTTAGTGATTATATTATTTATATTTATTATTAGTTATTTATACTATTTATCACACATTGTCACTATAATCAAACTATATAGCTCAACTTGGCTCAAACGTTTAGATAAAGGCTACTGTTGTGATTTGCTCATTGTGTGAAAAATCATTATTTATTATATAACAGGTCTAGATGAAAATTTTACCAAAGGATAACAGAATCTTTCTGCTGTTTCATCTTTATATTTGTTTACTGCTGGTTTCTGATCAATTCAAAATAAAGTTTATTTTCTCTTTGTGTGTTATTTTTAAGTAACAGCTCTTAAAACATAAGATGGAACGATGACACAAATAGTCTAACGAGCTGGAAAAGAAAAGTGTCTGGACTTCTTTAAGGTTCTTGAAGACATTTTACCTCTTATCCGAGAAGCTTCTTCAGTTCTAGGGTCAAATAATCCTCTACCTAATCACATTAGGTAAAAACTGGTGTAGGTCACAATCATTGTTCAGTGGGCGTCTGGGAAGGGATCCCATTCCAGGCGCCTTAACGCCCACTCACATCCTGGGCCATCTGACCTCAGGAAATCACATGATAGGGTTGGGCTAGGTTTCACAATGAGCTCAATTGAAACCTTGGCTGATTGTGACCTACACCTATTTTCACATGTGAAAATAGGTGTATTATTGTATACAATAATCATATGTTGGTGCAGTGAAGTGTGTTTCTCAAATAAAATAGAAAACTCTTATATGAGAAGAATAATTTAAAAATACAAATGCTGATGCATGAATATGCAGTGAGTCCAAGCATCAAGTTAAGTGTACATATGACTTCTTTAAAGCACGTGTATGAGCTCAAACAATTGGTAAAACAAGTCTGAACAACGTTGGACACGCCCAATGCATGAACATAAATAAATAAAGCATTAGAAAAACTGGACACACAGGATAAAAACAACACAACAAACCTTGAGTGATTGTTCCACAAGTATTTCTTGTTTTATACTCAAGTCTTCCACATCATCATGTTTTCTCTTTCCTTTTTTGTTGTGCAATCACCCACAACCTAAAGATGCTCGGGAGAATATTTTCATAGCCATTTAATCATGTCAAGAAAATGGGATGAAAGTAACTGCAGAAAGCTGAAGTAAAAAATGTTGTGAAAGAGAAAATGGAAAGGCAGTAGACTGATTACAGCTACCAACAAATTCTTTTTTCAGTGATTATTTTGTACTGTTCCTGCCCAGTGATCTTAGCTAATTAGAGGCAAATCTCTAACCTTCCTTTCATATCAAAAATCCTTGAAAGAGTAGTTGTCAAACAGCTAACAGATCATCTGCAGAGGAATGGCTTATTTGAAGAGTTTCAGTCAGGTTTCAGAGATCATCACAGCACAGAAACAGCTTTAGTGAAGGTTACAAATGATCTTCTTATGGCCTCTGACAGTGGACTCATCTCTGTGCTTGTCCTGCTAGACCTCAGTGCTGCGTTCGATACTGTTGACCATAATATTCTATTAGAGCGATTAGAGCACGCTGTAGGTATTAAGGGTACTGCACTGCAGTGGTTTATCTCATATCTATCTAATAG
This sequence comes from Oreochromis aureus, assembly GCF_013358895.1. Lineage (NCBI taxonomy): Eukaryota > Metazoa > Chordata > Actinopteri > Cichliformes > Cichlidae > Oreochromis > Oreochromis aureus. The sequence goes on along the minus strand of NC_052961.1, from coordinate 17,333,303 downwards.
ACTCCAATTTGGTCATGTAACCGGAAAGTCCTCTTCACACACTAAGGTTAATTATGGATTCAGTATTCATTGGATACAGGGTTCAATGCTAGGACCAATTCTGTTTACATTAAACATCCTTCCCTTAGGCAGCATCATCAGAAGACATAGCATACATTTTCACTGCTATGCAGGTGATACCCAACTTTATCTATCCATGAAGCCAGATAATACACACCAATTGGTTAAACTGCAGCAGTGTTTTAAGACATAAAGAGCTGGATGACCTCTAATTTTCTGATTCTACATTTTAATAAAACTGAGGATTTTGTAAACGGCCCTCAAAATCTTAGAAATATGGTGGCTAACCAGATTCTTACTCTGGAGGGCATTTTTTGGCTTGCAGTAAGACTGTGAAGAACCTTTCAAACCACATGTGCTTTGTAACATGTTTTTGTTGTAAAATTTCAGTATTCCTTTGTTTTGTGGCTGGTGTGCACTTACAAGCTCTTGGCCAGAGCTAGTGAATGCCAGGTGCTGGATCAGTAAAGTGTGTGGCGCTGATATTATATGCAAAATCAAAGACTGCTACAACCATCAGAGTGTCTCGGTGTCATCCAGGTGAGTAAATCCCAAAAAGTTGATTCTGTGCATCTAGCATATATCCAAGTGACTTCTTCGCACAGTGACTGAAACAAACCCACTGAATAAACAATGGGCTGTGAGGTCAGTTTCTTGATCATTAATATGCAAATTGTCATGACTATTGATCAACAGCCACTGATTAACCACTGATTTTGTTCAAATAAAATATGAAACTCTCATATGAGAAGGACAATGTAAATATGCAAATGTCGATACATAAAAACCCAATAAGTCCAAGCATCAAGTTAAGTGTACACATGACTTTAAAACACGTGTATGATCTCAAACAATTGTTAAAACAAGTCTGAACAACGTTGGACACGCCTAATGCATGAACATAAATAGCAATTAAAAACTGGAAACACAGGACGAACACAACACAACGGACCTTGAGTGATTGTTCCACAAGTATTTCTTGTTTTATACTCAAGTCTTCCTCATCATCATGTTTTCTGTTTGCTTTTTTTGTTGTGAAGTCAGACACAACTTAAAGATGCTCGGGAGAATATTTTCATACCCATTTAATCAGGTGAAGAAACTGCAGAAAGCTGAAGTAAATATTGGTTTGAAAGGCAGACTGATTACAGCTAGCAACAAATAATTTTATTCATTGATTCAGCACACAACCATTAGGCTGGGCTATTTAGATGATTTTCTCTTTACTTATGTTAGTAAAATGATCAGGGAAACTACTGCATTTTTCCCTGACAACATTTTTATGACAGCTATATTTAACTGTACTTTCATAATATATCATAAAACACTGACACTCAATTCTCTGTCTAGAGGACACTGGTTTGCTAATGCTGTCGTCAAGTAGTCTATCACTAGCAAACAAACAGCAAGCCAAGCAATGAATTCATATATGAAATTCCAATGTTGCAAGGAAAATATGTATAATGCTTACCGTTTATTAAAGAAATGTATCCTGAAATGCAAAGAATTCAAATTGCTGGATGGGACAGAGGCGGTTTCTCGCAAGTGAAGTAGTTTTTTTTAAGGCGCTTTTTGGGGGAAGTTGCAAAACTATGACATCACATCAATGTGAGTGGTTACTTGCAATGTTGAACCTTGAACAACATTAATTATGATGATGTGGGAACAACACCAACACGAGGATATCAGATCCTGCTGGCAGGCACGACCCTAACATGAGTTCTATTTTTAAAAGTGTTGACAAGAGAAAGACAATGAGCTGCTGAGTTAGTTAGGACTGTAGTATGATATAATATAATACACTCAAGTTATTCCTGTCCAATTATTTACAAATCACTACCCATTACCCACTCCATGTTGTTTTCATTTTTTTCATAGTATTGTGTTAATGTGCTCAACTCAACTCAAAACATGTTTTATATTTTAGATTCTTCAAATAACCAGCCTTTGCACACTCTTGGCATTCTCTCAATGAGCTTCATGAGGTAGTCACCTGAAAAAGTTTTCCAACAGTCTTGAAAGAGTGCCCAGAGATGCCGAGCACTTGTTTGCCCTTTTACCATCACTCGGTTGATCTCATCCCAAACCATCTCTATTGTGTTTAGATCAGGTTACTGTGAAGGCCAGGAAACCTGGCACAGCTGTCCATCACACTCCTTCATGGTCAAATAGCCTTAGACAGCATGGAGGTGTGTTTGGGGTCGTTGTCCTTGTAACCCAAAGAACCTGACACGACTCAGATGTTCATTTTATTGTCCAGTACTGTTGAAAAATAGATGATGGTCCAACTAAACGCAAACTTGAAAGAATGGCATGTCGCTGTTGGTGCTGCTTCAGTGTGCCATTTTGCAACTTCTTGCAATTTTAAAAATAAACTGATTAAAGTCATATCTAGTTTTGTTTTATAAATTCTCTATTTAAGTTAGTTGTTTAGAGGAAATAACCCTTTTGCTTGGAAAATTTTCAGAAACAGGGTATTCATAATAATTCTTTACTATCATAAGTTTCAGTGTGCCTTCAATTTTGAATAAATCCCCAACAGTATCACCAGCAAAGCACCATCACACCTCCTCCTCTATGCTTCATGTTAGGAACCATACATGCAGAGACCATCCATTCACCTTTTCTGCATCGCACAAAGACACAGTGGGTGCAACCAGAGGTCTGAAATTTGGACTCTTCAGACCAAAGCAAAGATTTTAACTGGTCTAATGTCCATTCCTTGTGTTTCTTGGCCCAAACAAATCTCAACTGCTTGTTGCTTTTCCTTAATAGTGGCTTCTTAGCAGCTTTTTGGCCTGAACAGTTGGTGAAGAGATGTGCCTGCAGCTAGAACTCTGTGTGACACTTATCTGGGCTCTAATCTTAGGTGATGTTAACTTTCAATTTGTTAACAGCCCACCGTAGCTAAGTCCAGTGGAGTGGTTTGGTTTAAAGTAGATTAAAACCAATAATGGTCTTAAAAATTATATCTTTTAAAATAAAATAATTAAACATAATAACCAAAAATGGATTTAGCTACATTCTGGACCATGTTTCTGGAATGCAGTAGCAAACGAACTGACTGGAGACCATAACAGCAATCAGAATTTTTGCATCCAAGTCTGTGATTGATTGGTTTTGTGGCACACGTATAATGGTGTACAGAGTGTGGAGCGCACATGAAACAGAGATGTTGTGAGCGCAAACAACACACTGAGAGCAGGTCCGCAGATATTTGTCAGCTCACAGAGCAGAGAATGATCGAGAGCAAATGCCAACAACTGAGCGAGAGGGGTTGTTATTGTGTGTGTATATGGATAATAGCAAACACTGAAATACATTTCTTGCATGCAGAAATGAATTTTTTTTGCTCAAATTAAACTTTGCTTCACTCAAAATGCAACATTTGCGCTTGCAATTTTGTTTTACGTGTGCTCAGAATAGAGGCACAAAAATAAGCTATAGTAAACTAGCTTGTAGGGTGGGTCCCGCGGTTTTTTCATGTATTGCTGCTTACATACAGCCAATTTTGATTTTTGTGAATTAACATTTTTGTGATATGTTTTAGGGAACAACGACCAAACAGCTCAATTTATTAAAATGAGAGGAGAAAATGATCACTTCTTCACTGGTGTGCAGAATTCGGCCACTGTGGCATGGAGGTACAAGAATAAATCAATTTACACAGCATATTCATATGTCTTGATGCATGCTGTTGATTCTGTTCATCTGGACGTAGCGTTTTCAGTGGGAGAAACGTTTCTTCACTCATCCAAGTGACTTCTACAGTCTCAGCTGACTGCAGGTTTCCCCAATCTTATAAACAGTACAGTTGCATGTACGTAAATACGCTCTCGATGGAGGCTCTGTTAAAGGATCCAGCAGTCTCTGTGTGATATTATTATTCCTCCTGAGAATTCTCAGAAAGTACAGTCTGTGTTGGGCCTTTTTCAGCAGCTCAGAGGTGTTCACGCTCTTCTATGTTGTGCCATGCGTTTATGAAGTGGCTGTTTGGTCTCTCCAATGTAGAGGTCTGAGCATTCCTCGCTGCACTGTACAGCATACACTACGTTGTTAAGTTTATGTTTAGGAGTTCTGTCTTTGGGATGAACTAGTTTCTGCTCGGGTGTGGGGCCGGGTCTGAAATACACTGGGGTGTCATGCTATACAGGGTATATCATCCCCTTAGAATTGAAGAAGCCTGTCGGATGAGAGGTGAAACGTCTTCAAGGAACTTAAAGAAGTCCAGATACTTTTCTTTCCAAGTTCCTTAGACATCAGACTAAAGACCATTTTCTGTAGTATCTGATCTACCTGTGTCATTCTTCTCCAGTTTGTGTCTTTATGTTTATTTCTTGCAGAAACTCGATTGCTAGCCTAACTAGATGACAGAAACCGTGGTTAGTTTGCTACGTAACACTAGTTTACATGGTTTATTAACATTGGTTGTCATTATTTTCCACAGAAGAAAGGCTTCAAAAGATCATCACCTGACAGCAACTGGATAGTTACTTCACTACCTATTATTTTTCATGTTCAGGGTGATAAGAAATCTTCTGAATCTGTTGGAATGAACAACATCAGAATACATTTTTCATCCATGCTTGAGTTAAATGAGCTAACTGCACCAACTTGAATATTAGGTTAGGGCAAGCTAATCCAGTGAGTAATATTCTGTCATTGCAGTGATTTCCTCTAATCAATTAGCTTAAATAGAGAATTTATAAAACAAAGCAAGATGTGACTGTTATCAATTTATTTGTAAAAGTGCAAAAAAAAAAAAAAATCACAAAATGTACTGCAAGACATCATAATTTAAAAACATTGTGTTCAATTTTTAGCACTACAGAAAGAAAAATGTTGAATGATTCAACAGTTTAGTAAACTTAATAACTTGCCTACAATTAAATTGAATGAAATTTAAGATTCCCTTGTTACTTCCTGTGGCACTTATAGTGTTTTCAGTTATTATTTTTAATAAATGTGTCCAAATCAAAGATGAGTTACTGACAGTAATAAGTACAAAGGCCTCTAGTGTTGTGTTGTTGCCGGGCGCTTGTGAAGTGCAGTTAGCTTCTTTAACCTGTAGATGTGAATCAGGTCAGGGGCTGATGCTGTGCAGTTCTTCATACTGGAGACTTTCTTGCATGTCTGCCACTGTGATGGTTACTGGATCTTGTTCAGTGAGGTTGCTATGCTCTGCTTTTAGATCTACTAGACACTGAACATTGTTGTTGTGTTTCCTCCATTTCCCACATGCTCTTCCAGAATTGTGAGCCTTGGTGGGGCTGTTCTCATATTGTTCCCCTGCCAATGAGTTTACACTGTGGATCATTAAATGGAAAACATCTGATTTAAACATCTGGTGAAAGGCTGCAGAAGATTGTCACCTCAAATGAGAAAACATTTGGATAGTTACTTCACTACCTATTGTTTTTCATATTCTGGGTGATAAAAAATCTTCTGAATCTGTTGGAATGAACAAAATCAGAATACATTTTTCATCCATGCTTGAATTACATGAGCTAACAGCTCCAAATTGAGTTGCTGAACAGTTCTCAGCTCCTGCTTCCTTCATAGCAGGAAATACAATATTTGTCTGTGATGTGAGTCTTCAGGCGATCCATTCGTTTTCAGCCTGGAGTTGTATCAAAGTACTGTTAAACACAAGATTACTACCAAAATAATCTATATAGCAACATTAAAGCGTTACTACTAAAATAAGTATCCTAACTTGTCAGAGTTTTTTTTTTTGCACCAATCACATACATTCTTTTGCAATTTTGCCTCTCAGGTATATTGTAAGATACTCTGCATCATTTAACTTAACAGGCCTGACCAGCAATGATGCAAAGCTATGCTTAGCCTTGTCTTCAAAGAACAGATTTACATTAAAGATTGTTAGCAGCAATTTATTGCAATACATGGAGAGGTAGGGATGTCAAACTGATCCATTTTGAAGTTTAAAAATGTAAAAAAATAAAATAACAGTAAAAAGTATATTTTTTTAATATGAAACTCTTATCCCTCAACTCTGTTTCTAGTATTTTGTTCTTGTTCATGTTTGGAATTCAATTTTCTTCAGGGTTTTCAGTATAATTAAGTCCCTGTATTTCGGCTTAATCTGATCTTCAGAGTGTTTTCTTACATCAAGCAAAGTCTTTCGGTGAGCTCCAAACGTTCCCCTCTATCTACTATTCCTAATGTCTTTTCCTTGACCTTGAAGAAAATGTCATCAAGGTCATTTGTCATTGATAAGGACTTCAGAAAAGAGAAAAGCCATGCTCTGAGAATTGGAACAGAAAATGGACAACAAAACGTGCTTCTTAGACACAAGGTATTTTTACCCTGTTGTTTCACACAGGTCAAAATAAAGGACAAACAATGCATATGCTTATGCAGCATTTTTCTATTAGTTGGTACTTCCTTAAGTTTCAGTACATTCGACCTCACAGGCCCACTGTAGAAAGTACTACAAATACCTGTGTAATGATATCACTGTAAAAATACAACAAAGGAAGCACCGAAACTCCTTTCTTTAGTATTTGGAGAGTTGGAACAGCTCTTACAATGGCTACCACGCATATACTTCAGGGTCACCTGTCTCATTTAGTAATGAAAAAAATGAACTATTTGAACACACCTTTTGTCTTTTTTTGTTGATTTCATTTTGTTTTGTTGATGTTGCTGATTTCTTTAATTGCTTTCTGTTTTGTTTCGTGTGGGCCTGAAAAGGTATGTTTGCTAGGAAAATGTTCCTCTTGAAACACACATTCATTTCTAAATAAGTTTTGTTTGCATTGGAAATCATTTCAGAGAATCATGTAGGGCTGTGATCCAAAGTTGTTCCACAAACTCAGTGTCTTACGTTTTCATTTATTTGGTTAAATGCAAAATGCTGGGTATTTGGGTTTCAAAGTACACATGTAAATGTTTCCACATTCAAATCCATTTTCCCATTTGCTCCCTTTCAACATGCAAAATAACCTACAAACTGTCTGTGTGTGTGTGTGTGTGTGTGTGTGTGTGTACTCTCCCTGGCAGTTGATGAGATAACAATTTTTCCAACAGAAACCAAATCACCCCAGGCCACAGACTATTTGCCCTGTTTAACCTCTGCTGATTTCTACTGGTTTCCATTAAATAATGAGGGTTTCTGCATAAGCCATCAAAATATAGTACTCAAAAAAATATAAAGGGACACTTTGAAAACACGTCAGATATCAATAGGGAAAAACAGTGTATATGCCAGATGTGCATATACACAGTTTTTTCTCCAATAGCGGCAATTTTCTGGGCAGAAAAATCTAAATCGAAAACAAAGATCTCCTTTGCAGGATTTGTTGCCAAATGTGTCAATCATAACTGGATCAAAATCAACACATAGGAAATTGACCTCCACTGAACACACTGAACAATAGACAGCAAAACAAAGGTCACCTTGGAGGAGTGAAAGATGATGTTACCACCGAAGTACACAAAAGCCCATACACAAATAAAAATGTACGTACAGCACTAACACCTAATCAGAAGAAAACAATGTTACAGTGAGCTAAAGAGAAGCAATCTTGGACTGTGGATTACAGTAATATTTAGAATCAGATGATCATGAATCAATCAAAACAAATCAACTTAGCCAAGGATGATGATTGAGGAACTTTTGCCTGCTGCTCCATTAAAACATAAAGATGACTTCCTTAACAAAATACATATTTTCCATTAATTTATGAAACGAGCTTGCATGATGAAAAGTGTGATGAAAAGCAAAAAAGTTCAAAGAAAGGAAAGAAAAACTATAATTTTTGCCAGGAGTTGTATAGTTTCCTGTATGTCTAAGCCAATTGAAGTGGAGATGTTTGATCATAAATGTGATTTGCATGTTGTAATACACAGTAATTCAAAGTGGTATCAGTTTCTTTCTGTGTCAAGAGGGAAGGTCAATGACACTGAGGTAGATATTCAAATACTGAATTTGCTGTACAAATATGGTATCTAAGTTATCACCTCAATGATCAACTGTTGCTTCCTCCAAGGAGTTTGCAAAGAAAAGCGTCTGGACTTCTTTAAGTTGCTTGAAGACGTTTCACCTCTCATCCGAGCTTCTTCAGTTCTAAGGTCAAATGGCCGAGAGTCCCAGATTTAAACCCAGTGGGAGTATCCCCCAAGGAGGGACAAAGGACCCCTGATGATCATCTAATCACATGCGCCAAGGTGTGAAAGCGGGTGTGGGACCTAATCAGCCAAGGTTTCGGGTGAGCTCATTGTGAAACCTGGCCCCACCTTGTCATGTGAATTCCTGAGGTCAGATGGCCCAGGATGTGAGTGGGCGTAAAGGCGTCTGGGAGGGAACTCAAAACTGGATTATAGATGGCAGACAGTTGGTGTCGTAAACCACCGCCTCTGTTCAAAGATGGTCGCTCACAGTGGACATAGATGGCTTCTTTCCTCCTCTTTCAAACCATCTGTCCTCTCTGTCCAATATGTGAACATTGGCATCCTCGAAAGAGTGACCTTTATCCTTAAGATGCAGATGGACTGCTGAGTCTTGTCCTGTGGAGGTGGCTCTTCTATGTTGTGCCATGCGCTTGTGAAGTGGCTGTTTGGTCTCTCAATGTAGAGGTCTGGGCATTCCTCGCTGCACTGTACAGCATACACCACGTTGTTCAGTCTGTGTTTTGGAGTTTTGTCTTTCGGGTGAACCAGTTTCTGTCTGAGTGTGTTGTTGGGTCTGAAGTACACTGGGATGTCTTGCTTGGAGAAAACTCTCCTGAGTTTCTCTGATACACTGGCTACATAGGGGATGATAATGTTGTTGCGTCTGTCTTTCTTATCCTCCCTCGCTGGTGTCTGATCTTCTTTTCTGTGCCTCTTTGCTGACTTTATGAACGCCCAGTTAGGATAACCACATGTTTTCAGTGCTTCCTTTACATGTGTGTGTTCCTTCTTTTTCCCTTCAGGCTTAGAGGGAACATGTTCTGCCCGGTGGTGTAGGGTCCTAATTACTCCAAGTTTGTGTTCCAGAGGGTGATGGGAGTCAAAGAGGAGGTACTGGTCTGTGTGTGTGGGCTTCCGGTAAACTTCAATGTTGAGGTTGCCATTCTCTTCAATGTGCACAGCGCAGTCCAGGAAAGGCAAACAGTTATCCTTTGTGTCTTCCCTGGTGAACTTGATGTTTTTATCCACGGCGTTAATGTGCGCAGTAACAAATGTAATATTGTTTTCTGCTGTGATCCATCAGATAGCTCTATTACTAACTGGCCCAGCTTGTTAGTTATATGTTATCAAAAAGAGACATCCCTTTGCAATTAGCTAGTGATCATTACAACTGATGGACTGAACTGGTTCTTAAATATCGCTGTTTTACTCAATCTGAGCACTCAAGGAGCTTTAAAGAAAATGCCTCATTCACCCATTCACATAAACACTTGATTTTTTTTGTTTTGTTTTTTGTGTTTTTCTCTTTACTTCACATTGTATCAAGTAACTTGCTAAATTAGAAAACTACAATTTTATGAAGGCATTCTTTCTAAGATTTACTAAGCAGGTAAATTAGCACGATGTCACAATCACAAAAATACACCAATATGAGGCAAAACCTCTGTGGATGATCTGCTGTTGGTAGTAAATGGTAAAAGCTAATGACTGAGAAGGCTGGAGAGAGAGCTTGGGTGGGAAGTGAGAGATTGGCAGGCCTGAGGCTTAAAGGACCAGCGAGTAGGAACTGGTGGCTACGGCTAAAAGTAAATACCCGTCACCTTTCTGGCAAATTCTGTCACGGCACTGGGTCTGCAACCCAGTGTTTTCATGTGTTTTAGTTATATTCGTTGATTATTGTATTTCATGGGTTTTGGTTCTCCTTGTGTTATATTTTTAATCGTAGGATTTTCGTAGCAATATTCTGTTTCTAAATATACAGCGCACTTAATCCTATACACAGGTATTGCAGCAGTGATGTAAGCACCACACCCATAGAAAGACAGAACACACAGGCGCGGAAATTAAACACCAAATACATCTTATTATAAGGAGGAGAGCTTGAAGTGCATAGCAGTCAGAACTTGACATCAGTAACAGAGACATCGTTTTCGTGCAAACTGAAGTTCATCACCCTTGCAAGGGTAATTAGCACACACGTCACACTATTGCATGTGAGATCCTTCAGTTTAAGGTTTTATATGGCAGTTATCACAGGTCTGAATGTATTAAAATGGCTGGTCTTATGAGTATAACATGTTATCGATACAATTTTATTAAGAAAGCATGAAGTTTTTTTTTTAAAGAAAAAGGAAAAACATGCAGGTATAATGTAAAGTACATTTGGCAAAATGTTTCCATCTTAATGTTCTTATTTCATTTTTTTGCTCACTGCATTTTACTTTGTGGGTGAGTTAGTGTTGGAATCTCTGCATAGTTCCATTTTGTCTTTTGTTAAGTTTTTGATTTGATATAATGTCAACCATTCTTAAAACATTTTTTGTTCAGAAGAAAAAATTCTGAGTTACAAAAAGAAGAATTTATGGTTCCTGCACTGACAAAACATTTTTTTCAACTTTGTTATGAAAAAAAACTCAACGGTCAACAAACAATCAGTCACTATAAACTTAAATAAGTCAAAGTCAACAGAATCGTAAAAATGCTATTTCAGCTCAGTATTGCAACAATGCACAAAGTCTTCACATTTAGCAAGAATATGAATTTTTACAAAACACTGTTTCCAAAAAATGACTATGTTAATTCCACACATCATACAAAATTGCATAATTGTTCTTTTTGATACAGCTTCTGGATACACAGAGTTGTGGATCCAGACTCTCTCACCACCTCCCTTAACAATTCTTGAATTTAGTTCACTGGTTAAAAACAGATAAAAACACAGCTGTTTGATGGCATTGGTTGCTTCAGATCTTCTAGTCTCCAGACATGAAATGATATCTGAAAGGGAATTCTTTTTTTTTTTTTTTACATAAAATCTGATATGTGACATCTTCACATAACATGCTAACATAATCTGGTGCTGAAGAGACACAGACTCACCACATTATAATTTTTAAGTATTGTTTCATTTTCTCTGAAACACCTAAATACTAAGTATGTAAAAGGAAATGTTATGTAGGTGACTTGACCCTGAAGATACACATTTTCCTTGCCAGTGCTCATCAAAATCTATCTAAAGATAAAGATCTAAAGATCTAAAATTCTGTAATCAAACAATATAAAGGCATGCGCACACCTCACATGAATCAGATGGAAACTACAAATATTACATATTAATGCACAATTTGTATTGGTAAGAATAAGAACAAGTTCTTAAAAGATTCTGACATTTTGATGTCTTCAGTGGCATGTGATTACAACACACTGCCAATGAAATCAAGCCTGTTGTTCAGTAGGGCAGGAACAATAGAACAAAGACATTATGAACAAATAACAGATATATTATGAACAAATATTATGAACAAATATATAATGAACAAACAGCATATTTTCAGAGAGGAGGGAGAGAAAACAGTTCACATTTTAAAACAGTGATTGATTGCACTTCAAGAAAACTAAAGATTGCAACATCTTATAGCCTAGCCGTGCGCGGTGGGGTCTCATTAGAATGCCTCCTCTACTTAAAAACTCTCTCAACTGGGGCAGAAGAGGCAGGGACAGGGAAGACCTTCAAGGCAACACTGTGTAGACTGGGGAAATGCTCTTTGTGTTTTTGACCAAAAGGTGAGTGCATCACAGTCAGTCATTTATGCTGTCTAGGTACTTGCTTATTTGTGCATCAGTGCTTGAATCCTGGCTTGTGCTGCGTTGCAACCTAAATGCCTTGTAGCGTGAAAGAAGACGTTGTTTTGGGGATGGCGTGAGTCACTATCCGATAATTCTGTGTCTTCTTCTGTTGGTGCTGCAGGTGCATCTCTGTCTACCTCTGTGATCAAAGCACAGTAATTTTAAACCTATCAATGAGGGCAGGTCTTTGCATACAAAATAACCTAATCCAATCTAGTGTGACACATTTATAGATCATTAGGCACAACTAGTAATAATGAAAATACTGGAGTGTTCAGGGTTGCAAGACCTTAAATAATAAGAACAGAAAAACAGTTGAATGGAATCTACAAAAGACAAAATGTCTATGCATTAACTTTGCATATTGCATTAAGCCTCCTCATGTCAGTCAGCTATCAGACACAGCTGTATTGACAAGAAATGAACTACTCAATAAAGTCTGAAGTTACACCAATACAAAATAACTGTGTCTAATAATGACATGCTGTCGTAGCCCCTACACACTGGACTGGTTTAGTAGGACAACATAGTAGAAAACACCTAAACCGTGATAACCACATCAAACATGATAATTTTGTTGAATCAGTCAAAGATAGTCATAGTCAAAGATCCTTAAGTTCGATTTTAGAACTTTAGGACTCAGTTTTGCCATCCGTGCTATCTGGACATAGACCGCTCTGATCTG